>NC_020491.1:9767181-9837570 GCF_000184155.1 Fragaria vesca subsp. vesca
ATAAGAACTTGAAGCAGTGGAAGATATTTCAAAAAAATAAAAAAAAAAACGAATTGCTCTTCTAGAAGTCTATCTGTTGTGTGACAAACATTATAATCTACTTGTGTAAATTGTATTAGTATCATGAGTTCAAATTTCATTAGTATTGGGGATGCATGTGATCATAATAAAAATTCTTTTTAACCAAATTGAGTGTGTTCCAGTGCTCGATATGGTATTATGTATATGTTTTCATTTTCTTACACGAGATGAATGAGTATAGGTCTAAATATTTGAATTTTTGTACCCAATAACAAAAAGAATCTCACTTGGTTAATTAAAAATCTATCGATCTCTACTGTTTTAGAAAAAAACTATGAGAAAATATTTGACTATAGAAGAAAATGGCTCAATTTCTTCAGACTAAAAGACATTTCATTCAAATGTTTGATATATTAATGTTGTTTCAATACAACCCTGCTTGTTTCAATATGTTCAATATATCATTCAAGACATCATAGGCCTCGTCTCTTCTTTCACTTCAGTTACTTTAAAGTTTTAACCACACTTCAAGAGAAGCAAACTTTGTGTCAAACGCTTTGGCTTCCTTAGGCCACATGTATACGAGTTTTCAACCTTTAATTTTGATCTATTTGGTGCAAATTGCTCAAACAAATTCTTGTATAAAGAGTAAATATAAAGAAATAACATTTAGACATACTTCTGAAAGACTTGCTCACTTAAGGGACAGTTTTTAAGGAACTGTGAGGGACAAGTGAATATGACGACTGAGATTAAATGCATAGTTTAAAGTTGTTATTAATTCTGCTTTTTAATTGAACACATGTAGTTGAGATACAATTGTCCCTCACAGTCCCTTAAAACTGTCCCTTAGATGAGCAAACCTAATATATACTTCCGAACCTTTAAATTTTCAATACTATATATCGTTATTAATTGTATACAAATTTTATATTTCATTTCCAAAATCTGAAACCGGGGTTGATGTTAGATCTCTCTAGATACAGCATCATGTACGAATTAAGTTTTTGATTTGGTGCTAAGGACACTATTCTTTTGCAATACATCATCCTCTTTGTGACCAAGAGAAACATAGGGAGTTTTATATCAATAGCATGATTACATAGTAAATGCTAACGATAACAATTTCCTGAGGTTAATCACGTTTACATTCACCTCATCAACCTAATCTAAGTATATTAACTCGGCGAATTCATAATACATATGTGTCCATGATTATACGATGATTGTTCTTGAACTGTAGTAGATTTTACATTTATCTACGGTTGACAATTATCTAGTATCCACTCATACATGTATTTGATAACGAATATCAATAATAATAATTTGTATGTCAATAATCAATATATTGGCTCCTTATAAAAGAGCGATCATATCACATACGTTACGATATGAACGTGCATGAACCTCATAATATCAAATTAATGCGGTTGATCTTTATTTTGATTTCGCTACTTCATTTTTATCCGGAATCCATTTTTACTAATAGAAAGTTAAATTGAAATGTGAATATATAGGATCACTTTGGTGGTAAAAGATTCATAAACTAGAGCAAATTATAGATTGGAGAAGAAGAAAACGTAGAGGTTTGGTAGCCGTCATCCATTGCACCACACACTTCTCCTAGGGGAAGAATTAAACCTCCATAAAAATGCTCTCTCTCTCTCTCTTTCTCACTCCCTACCTCTCTCTCCTTGCAATTACACCTCTCAATCTCTCTCTCCCACCATTAAATGCCTTTGCACCCTCTCAATACGCTCTGCAATTACTCCCCGCTGCCATACTTTTCTCCCTCTGCCTCCTCTTTCTCCTTCCTTTGAATCCGATCACTGCACTTTTGCCTTTTCTTCTTCTTCTTCTTCTTCTTCATCCGTTTCTCTTATTTTTCAACTTCAACTTCAAACCTATATATTAATCCTTACCATAAAACATTAACACACCAAAGCCGTACGCCGGAAAACCACTTCTGTGGCACCCAACAGTGGTTTCCCGGCTGCAAGTCAGATCTGAACTACGTTCCCTGCCCAGAGCTTTGCAGGAAAGTACTCCAAAGAAGAAGATCATATAACAGATAGAGGTATATATATATTTCAAAGTTTATATCATTTCTTCAATTTTATTTTTACTGGTACCTTCATGGCTGATGGGGCTAATTCAAGAATAAGTTTCCATTTTCATACCTGCTGTATTTTTGATTTATTTGTAATATATTTTTCTAACAGATTATTTTGTTCATTTTAGGTTACTGCAGCTTATAAGGATATACTTGGGTGTGAAAAACAACGAGATATTCGTTGGCGTTTTGCATCTCTATCCATTCGGTTCTGATTGAATTCTGGTCTGGCAAGAAAACCGTGTCCTAAATTGTCATCGACTCAACCCTATATATTTGCTCTCCTCGGACACTCTCTCTACCTCACTGAGTACTAAACCAGATAGGTTTTTGAGTGAGAGATACTCTGGCCTTTGCAAAGACAAAACTATTTTGTCAGCTCTCTGTCTCTTCTTGTTAACCTGTGAAATTTCACATTTTTCTCAAAACCACTGTCAGAGAATCAACTCTAGCTCAAAGCTTTAAACGACCCTTCATATCAATCTAGCTAGCCCTACACAAAAGAACCCCCCAGAAATGCACTGTGTTTTAAGGTACTAGTCTAGGGTTTCTGGGTGTTGAAATATGCCCGCCGGTATTATGATTCCAGCGAGAAATATGCCTTCGATGATGGGAAGCAATGGAAATCTTGGTGGGTATGGATCATCTTCAGGACTTACTCTTGGTCAGGTCAGTGCTGTGCTTTTAGATCTAATTGTTTTATCTAGAAAAAAAAAAAAAAAAATCCGGGTACGTCTGATCCATTATTTTCTCTTCTCCTTTTGGATTTAATTTTTCACTTTCATCTTGAAACTTTGTTTTTTGACCACAGTACTTGAAACGAATAACGTTGATGGGTTTGACCTTTGGTAGACCATAATTTCCTTTTGAAGCAAATCCGTCTCGATATAAGAAAAAAGTTGTATAGATGTTTTCCACACAACACAGAGAGCCACAGTGAGGGCACAAAGACAGAGATCTTAGTAAATTCAACGCGTCTTTTGTTTATATTTTAAATAGCATTTTAATATAATGGAAAAATAGTACTGTTTTTCCAGAACCATTTTTTTGAGTGCCCATTTTTCTGTTTTTTTTTAGATTTCAAAACAATAAAAAGACTTGCTTGAAGAAAATCTTTAAGAGCTAGCTATGGATTTGTTCCAGCCAGCAAACATGATGGAAGCTGGAGGTCATTTCGGAAACCCACTGGAGATGATAGCTACTCAGAACACATCAGAAAGCGAGCTGAATGCACGTTTAGGTGATGATTTCGACAGTGCTACAAAATCTGGCAGCGAGAACCTGGAAGGAGGTGGCTCCGGCGACGATGGACAAGACCCTCGCCCTAACAAGAAGAAGCGGTATCACCGTCACACCCAGCATCAGATCCAAGAAATGGAAGCGTAATAATTTTAACTCTGCGTTTTGTTAATAATTGATTAAGCAGTTCATTATCATTGTCTAAGAATATTAATGACCTCTGAATATTTGCTTGGTTTTTTCTTTTGGATTTTTAGTTTCTTCAAGGAGTGTCCACACCCTGATGACAAGCAAAGGAAGGAACTGAGTCGAGAGTTAGGTTTGGAACCTTTACAGGTTAAATTTTGGTTCCAAAACAAGCGCACCCAAATGAAGGTAGATAACTTTTGTCCTTTACCATAAACATAAAATTATTTCATTTCCTTGCACAATTTAATTTCTGGTGTGAAATTTATCTTTTCTTTTTCATTATTCTTCCAATTTATATTATTGATTTACTGTTGTTTGTTCTTGTCTTGCAGACGCAGCACGAGAGGCATGAGAACACAAACCTTCGTAATGAAAATGAAAAGCTAAGAGCTGATAACATGAGATATCGAGAGGCACTGAGCAATGCATCATGTCCTAATTGCGGAGGCCCAACGGCTATTGGAGAGATGTCATTCGATGAACATCATTTGAGACTTGAAAATGCCCGATTAAGAGAAGAGGTACGTACGTTTAGAATATAAACCAGCTCACAAAGACAACCGTGCCAATATGCCATGAACAAAATTTTCACTGCATCACACCGGTTCTTTGGTCTAACACCTCAATAAGGAAAGAGGTTGTCCAGTAACAAAGTTGAAAATTAGAGAATTTGGAATTTGAATTTGAACCACATTCTTTTTGATTAGGGATTATTTTACCTATTCTGTATTTACAGAATCATATTATGCATGCGTATTGATTTAATGATAAACTTATATATCTCCTTTTCCTAATCAATTAACTACTTCTCTATTCTTCCAGATTGATAGAATATCAGCAATTGCTGCTAAATACGTTGGCAAGCCAGTGGGGAACTATCCTCATATGTCTTCACCAGTTCCACCTCACCGCAGTCCACTTGATCTTGGAGTGGGAAACATGGGAACCAGTCCTCACGGCTTCTTATTAAACTCAGACATGTATACCTCTGGAGACATTATGCGGTCAATCGGTGCACCAAGTGAGGCAGATAAGCCCATGATTATTGAGCTTGCAGTTCAAGCGATGGAGGAGCTAATTCGAATGGCTCAAATTGGCGAACCTTTGTGGATGAATAGCATTGATGGATCAACCACTGTGCTCAATGAGGATGAGTATATTCGAACATTTCCTCGAGGAATTGTACCAAAGCAATCTGGATTCAAATGTGAAGCTTCGCGGGAGAGTGCTGTTGTCATTATGAACCATAATAACCTTGTTGAAATTCTCATGGATGTGGTAAGTTTGTTAATTCAATTAAACTACCTATATGTTTGGATTATGTTCTTATCGTTGCAAGTGTTATATGTTGTAAAATTTTGATTTATTCATATTCATGTGTTGAAACAATATTCTAGATGCAGGCTTAGGGTTTAGGAGCACGATTGATGTTCTTAGATCGATGCATTGTTTGAACACGTATTATATTTATTATTTGATAAGATCACTCCACGTGGCTTAACAATATTAGAATTTATTGTCGTATCAATTGTAAAATTCTTGGATCGATATATATTTGAAAATCAAATGATGAAACACTTGTTCTTCTATTTAGCAAATAATCATATGATGAAATACTTGTTCTTCTATTTAGCAATATTCTATAGTCATATTTAGATTGATCCAAATCTAAATAATGAAAATCTAGTGTTCAAACAAAGTTAAGATACAATCTTTTGAACATACGATGCTAGCATGTTTTTCATCAAGAACTCTCAGTAATGATGTTGACAGTATGATAGTTGATAGCTTAGGGTAGGGGACGTATCTGAGTACATAGAAAACCTTATATAACTTGTGTTTTTTTTTTGTGTGTGTGTGTGTGTGTGTTTACTATATTTAGAATCAATGGTCAACTGTGTTTTCGGGGATTGTATCAAGAGCTATGACACTGGATGTGCTATCAACTGGAGTAGCAGGAAATTACAATGGAGCATTGCAAGTGGTATGCATAATGCTGAAATAGTTTTATACATTATATGATTCAAACAGTTCTCGTTAATGTATGTGTACTGTAATTTGGCAGATGACAGCAGAATTCCAAGTACCTTCTCCATTGGTTCCAACTCGAGAGAGTTATTTTGTGAGGTACTGTAAGCAGCATGTCGATGGCACTTGGGCAGTAGTTGATGTCTCCTTGGACAACCAACGCGGCTATACATCTACTCTGAAATCCTGTCAAAGAAGACCTTCTGGTTGTCTCATCCAAGAAATGCCAAATGGATACTCAAAGGTAGTTCCATTAAGATTAAACACTGATCTGTACATCAGTATTTTTGTATGATAATTCGCATCAGATTTCATTACGTTTCAAACTCTGGTACCTGCATTAGGTTACTTGGATTGAGCATGTTGAGGTGGATGAAAGAGGTGTTCACAATCTGTACAAGCAACTGGTTAACTCGGGGAATGCATTTGGTGCAAAACGATGGGTGGCAACCTTGGATCGCCAATGTGAGCGTCTTGCCAGCGCCTTGGCGACAAACATCCCTACTGGTGATGTTGGTGGTATGTAGTCCATCACACTTAACTGATAAGTGTAGTGATATGCCATTGTTTAGAAGCTAGTTATTTCGAACCCTGGTTTAATTTAGATTGATGGTTTATTTAATCGACATTATTGTGTGGTTGATTAGTGATAACAACTCAAGAAGGGAGGAAGAGCATGCTGAAGCTGGCCGAGAGAATGGTTATTAGTTTCTGTGCTGGAGTGAGTGCATCTACCACTCATACATGGACCACATTGTCTGGAACAGGGGCTGATGATGTTCGTGTGATGACCCGAAAGAGTGTTGATGATCCAGGAAGGCCTCCGGGTATTGTGCTTAGCGCTGCTACCTCATTCTGGCTTCCTGTGCCTCCCAAAAAGGTGTTTGAGTTCCTTCGTGATGAGAACTCCAGAAATGAGGTACGTGAATTACAGTTCATTAATGTTGGAGTTACCAAATTTGTTTTCCGCCTTTTTACAATATGAAATTCATACATTTTAGAAGCTTAGCAATTGTTATGTGGATTTTGTGCATCTGATATGTATCAAAAACCAAAACTAATTCATGAATATTTTGAATAACCTTCTTTAATTGGAAGAAATTTCAAATTGGCCAGAAAAGAGAAGATTATTTTCCATTCTAGAAAAATATTATGGCTATGTATATGATTAAACAACTAAATCTGGGAAATGTTATTTTGGATATGTTTGGCAATTGCTAGGCAGATTCATGTATCACTGACCAAATGTAAGACATGAGCCTTTTCAATAACCTTCTTTACTTGGAAGATTACATTCCAACCTGACCAGAAGATTAGATTATTTTACTTTCTAGAAAAGATTACGGTCATGTATCTGATATAGACAACTAAATCTGGGAAATGTTATTAGTAGTTCATATTGGCCTCATAGCCTCATATGGTTAGTATTCTGGTATGTCAAGAAAGTTTTAACATTGGAAAACAAGCATTAGGAACCATGCACATTTTAAGTAACTGCGAGAAAGGAAGAAAATCATTTTCATATCCCACCTAACATAGGAATTTTCTGGGTGAAAATTCAATATCCAAGATATAGAAACCCATATGCATATGCTGAAATATGACTATAAAAGCGTAGTAGTCTACGAATAAGTTCAATTAACCAATTATGTTTCATTATCGTGTTTGATGCAGTGGGATATCCTCTCCAACGGTGGCGTTGTGCAAGAAATGGCGCACATAGCCAACGGGCGTGACACCGGGAACTGCGTGTCACTTCTTCGTGTAAATGTACCTTCATATCTTCCTTCTTATTGTTGATGTTATTCAGTACATTACTCTTAACTTCATTGACCCTGATGAAATCAAATTTTATTTTGCAGAGTGCCAATTCTAGTCAGAGCAACATGCTCATTCTGCAGGAAAGCTGCACTGACTCAACGGCATCATATGTCATCTATGCCCCTGTGGACATAGTTGCCATGAATGTCGTTCTGAATGGCAGTGACCCGGACTATGTTGCCCTGCTACCATCTGGGTTCGCCATACTCCCAGATGGAACTAGCGGGAGCAACAGCGGGGAAGCTGAATCTGGAGGGTCCTTGTTGACTGTTGCCTTCCAGATCCTGGTGGATTCAGTTCCCACCGCAAAGCTGTCCCTGGGGTCTGTGGCAACAGTCAACAACCTCATAGCGTGCACAGTGGAGAGGATCAAGGCCTCATTGTCCTTGGACAACGAAGCCTGATCAGCTCTTGCTGTTTTAACACAGTTTTTGTTTATGTAGGTAATATATCATCTTACTTTTGCTATCCTATTATTGTCTATTTAATGTGAAGCGACACTGATCATCGTTTGTATTTTGCCGAAGTATTTAGGGAGCTGAAGGGAAGGAAAGGAAAGAAGCAACGATGGTGGTGAGGAATTCAGCTTAAACCAGAAGAGGGGAGAAGTCAAGAGCGCACCCTACATGATCCTTTTCAAATGAAGGGATTAGAGTTAGAGGGGTTCGGGAATTGACTTCCTCGATGTCAAGGACAAAAATTAAGCTACTAAACCTTAATTATTTCTGAGTTGTAATTTTCTTTCTTTTCACCTTCGTTAACTTTGTACTCAGAATTATAGTCTTGGCTCAATTAAGCGGGGTTTAAGCTCTTTTGAAATTAATATTCCTTCCATCATGTTATGTTTTTTTTCTTCAAAAGGAAAGGTAATGAAAATTTGGTTTTACCTGGGTTTCTTGTGGCTTTATATGTTATCTACTTCTCTGTCTTGTTCCAATGACATAAGATGAACAATAAATACCAGAGATGCTTACACTTGAATGATGCTGGGTAGTTGAGCAGATGATGTCAGAGCATGATGTGAATTCTGAGCAATATGGTTACATTTAATGTATCAACTACAACCTGCCATCATAGTAATGTCATTTCTGTATTCAATTGCAAGCTTGCAAGTCAGAGGAAAATAATAAAAATTCATGTTCAATTAATTTACCCAAGGAAAAATAAAGACAAAGTAAAAAGTTTTCACCATGCTGATGGCTGGTGTTTGTAAGCTAATCCATGACATGGTTGAAGTACAAATTCAAGGTACTAGGAGGGATATAAATTCAAGGTACTTGTTACAAAGGAGGACATGAATACTTATCACAAAGAGGGAAAATGCATGAAAGTGGTTGACATTGAAAATCTGTGATATATCATACTTCAAAGAAGCCCAGTACTTGCAGATACAAATAGGAAATGAATGAGAATGAAATTAAAAGGGAACAATAATGAGTAAAACTTACTAGGTATATGAACATGTTAATAGAAGCTGGCATCATATGCAAGGATCTATCAGATCTTAATTTTAAATTCCTTACAGAGAAACTGATTACAAGAACAGCCTGGAAAAAAGTTTGCACTACTACAGCATTATCAGTGCTTCCCATCCTGGTGTTATTATATTCTCTCTTTTTTTTTTCCACCTTTTCTTTGGACTCGTCTCCTCATTTGATAGTAACAACTAACAAGAATGTCATAAGAAGTACCCTGGAAGAGCATGGATATTTCATCTCCCCAAAGCCGATTCCATGCCTCGTCTACAAGTAATTTTGTAAATTATAATTGCCAGCAAAGGTTACTGATAATTGCAGATCTGATGAGGAGCTCAATATGAGATTCATGTCAATCAACATATTTAGAAAAGAGATCTAATTTTCTGTTTATAAATGCTACCTGTTCTAAATTTCAAATCTCAGAGGAAGATATGTGTATCAGAGAAGGATTTTTTATGTTAATAAGAATGGAGATGAAAGCAGTTACCCAGAGTATTCATATACTGTACAAGTTCTTAAGAGTTGAGCATTAAAGGAAGACATGTAAAATGGAAAGAAATGAAACTGATCAGATATTGGATATATGGCACTACCAATGAATCCATTTGTAAAAATCTTCCATTCATTCATAAGAATAGTTTCATTAATAGATTGAGGTCACAGAGCGAATTGATCAGATTCTGGATAGATAGCACTACCAATGAATCGAATTGTAAACATATTTCATTCATAAGATCAGTTAATCAAAAGAGTGAGGTCACCAACACAATGCACATTTCAATCAGAAAAATGACAAATACGAAACTCTCAAAATGACGATAGAATTACAAAGTCTGAGTTAGTGAGTTGTGTATCTCAAGCCTTCTTTTTCCTGCCCAACATAGGTCTCTTGCCGATCATTGAACTAGTCGTCCTGGAAGGTGTCACCAGCCCACGAAGTATGGCCAAAACACCCAACCCCAGGAAAGGGATGTACATAAACAACAGCTTATCAGAAGCCTTACCGGACTGCATCAATTCCGACAATATAGTCACCTGAAATTTCACAAAAGCAAAGAAATATTAAACAAAAAGAAAGTTGCAGAGATAGACAATCCAATATGAAGCAGAACTTCAACATTTCGGACTCCCAGAAAATAGAAGATCTCCACCCCTCAAATCCCGAATATAATATCCTCATCATCATAAGTAATATTATGGAAAACTTGTCAAGTCTACAACTTCAACACATTCCTTAACCGGCAGTAACAGTATTGATCTGTTTGTAATCCAATGCATACTCAAATGATGATTAAAACATAAATCTAACATATGCTGGAGTTCTAGCTAATCTTGGCTAAATGCACCATCACAATGAGCTGACAACTTTTACCCCATTTTGTTGTTACAATTGAACTGATGCTAACAGCAAGTGAAACAAACAATGTGTAATTTCAGACCACAGTTTCTCACATTTTAAATAACAAGCGTCACCAATGTGTAATCTTTACATCATTTGCATCAATCCAAACAGCTCCAAAATACCCAAACACTAAAAAAGAAAGTTTCCAACTTGCAAGATCTAGAACAAAACTTAACTGGGTACAAGTAAAAAGTAAGAAAGATGAAAACTTTACCATGGAGGTGAAAACAGAGACGCCATAGATCAAGCAGGTGGTGTTAAACCAAGACTTGGAGGCCAAAATTGCGTAGAGGTTGGCAAGAGCAAGAGGCCACTGAAACAGTAGCTCAAGCCAGACGAGTCCCACGATGAAATGAGGCTTCTCGGTAAAGAGATAGTCGCCATACTCACGCGCGTACCAGTTCTTGAGGTCAACCAAGACGCTTGGGAAGAGACTCTCAGACAGACACGTCTGCGCGTCGATCAACGGCGCCGCCACCGCGATTACGATGAAGAAGGCGAAGAGTACGGCGTCCACGAGCTTTAACAGAGCACCCATTTTTTAGGGTACGAAGGTAATTGCTATGGGCGTCTGTGTTTTCTCTTCTGGGGTTTCTGTGACACTGAGGAACTGAGGAAGGAAGATGATGCTAAATATTGGGTCTTTGGAATTTCGACGACAATCGTTTCGTTTGATCTTTTTCATATATATATATATATACGCCTGGTTCGTTTTTTCTATGTACATACGGCCTTCTGTTTTCTTTTTTATTTTTATTTTTATTTTTTCGTTTTTTTTAATTTTGAGTTTGTAAACAATGCACAATTTCTAGCTGCGACTGTGAGTTCATCATCGGCGACATGGCCATTATGATGAAGTAGAGAAAGAGTATGGCGTCTCTTGGCATCAGAAAAGCACCCATTTCTGACTTTGAAGATATATAACAACTATAAGTAGGCAAGACTGTGATCGATCGGATCCTTGTTTATTTTTAAGTCAGTCACATAGAAAAATTCTATGACTAAAAATTCAACCAACCATCACCCCGAGAACTTCCTTTAATCACAAGACATGTTGTACCATTCGGTACAACAGACAAACCCAGTCGCATAAAGTTTGCGGATCAAATAATTTTTATTTGATAACGTTGCAGGTTTTGCTTCATATATCTCACCAATTTCCTTTTATATTATATACATGTTGATCTTCTAGATAAGTTGATATATAATATTGCACAACAGTGGCAGACCGGCAGAATTCCAGAATCATCATACTTGTGTAGGTAAAATGTAACTTCTTCCGGGTTAATTGCCCCGAGAGTGGCTAGGTTTTGCAGCGAAATTTACT
This sequence comes from Fragaria vesca subsp. vesca, assembly GCF_000184155.1. Taxonomy (NCBI): domain Eukaryota; kingdom Viridiplantae; phylum Streptophyta; class Magnoliopsida; order Rosales; family Rosaceae; genus Fragaria; species Fragaria vesca. The sequence continues at coordinate 9,778,800 of NC_020491.1, forward strand.
TTTCTGCAAACATGCTTCAGTTTCTTGACCTAAAAAAAACATGCTTCAGTACGTGAAGTTTAATTTAGAGATTAGTTGGGTATTCAGTATACAGAAGCTAGCTAGGTTTTTAGTAACCAACAAAGATACGTTTGGACCTCTATTTTTTGCAACCTTTGCAGATAAGTTACTGCTTATATAGGTGAACCCATGACAGTTGATGAATAGTCTTCTTTCAGCTTTTCTTAACGACGCCATATAAGGAAAACATCATAGTGGAATGGTTAGCTAGAAGTCTTTAATTACTGAATATGCATGGATTATAAAAATCTCAATATAGTGCGTAACAAGTTTCAAATCAATGAGAAATGACAGAAGTGTTCTCGATCGCGATCTGATCTAAATCCTTTTCTCTTTGTGACCTTTGCTTGAAGTAGTCGTTGTTGATGGGCGGAGCAGCCCACGAAGCATGGCCAAGAGACTGAACCCCAAAAAGGGGTAGTTCAATAGCAACAACTTATCCGATGCCTTGCCAGAACCTATGAGCTCTGTCAATGCTGTGACCTGCAATTTCCATCAAGCAACAGATGTAGGAACAAGCAAGTTAGACATCAAACAGCAATCGGTTTGTAACGAAGGAAATACATTAAAAATAATTTTACCATGGTGGTGAACATAGAGGCGCCATAGGCCAAGTCCAAGCAAGTGGTGTTGTACCACGACTTTCCGGCCAGCATTCCGTACAAGTTAGCAAGGGCAAGGGGCCATTGGAATACAAGCTCAACCAAAATGAGACCAACAAAGAAATGAGGCTTCTCCACATAGCAATAGTCGTTGAACCCGCCGACGTACCAATTCTTGTACTCCACCATCCACTCCGGAAAGAGGCTCAGAGGCAGAACTAACTGCGCGTCGACGATCGGCGCCGTCGCCATTAGGAGGAAGAAGAAAAGAAGTATGGCGTCAATTAGCATCAGAAAAGCACCCATTTCTTGCGCTCGTTCAGAATCGGGTGCTTAATTTGATTGAGTTGATTTGCTGTTTTTGTGCGGCACAATGTGATGGCAAACTGGGACTTGGAGATGACAGCTTTATGAAAGCTTAAGCAAAGAGATAGAGAGAATTCAGAGAATCAAAGAAAATATCTTGCATCTATTATCTTGTGTTTTTTGAGGAAGGGAAAGACTTCAGCTATTATACCTGTAGCTATTAGAGAGATACAGTACAGCTACTAAAAGGCTTCTAGATAAACAGTAAAACTAGACTAAGTTTTACTGTTTTACGACAATTACTCTTAACACCCTCTCTCAAGCTGATGGGAGAGAAGCTACCATCAGATTGCATTAACAATGCAAAGAGCCAAAGACTTAAGCAATACAGTGATCAAAAATATTGGTTTCAACCCGGATTAATAAGCGGCAGTGACTGGCATAGCTGCATAGGATAAGAGGCACGCCTACAATTTAATGTAGTTTGATCCGAAGAAGTAGATAAGAGTCGCCAATTGCCTTGCACCGGTAAAGCTTCAATTTCCTTAAACACTTCTTGCTGCCATTTAGAGAGAACTGGATTGGCAGTGCCAATATGCAAGGGATGAGTTTGACTAACATCAAGGATATAAGTTGGTTGCTAAGAAGAATATGTATGCCTGTATAAGCATCCAGCTGCACTATGACCTGACTTCATGCAAATTTGACACTGCATATAAGATCCAGAGGGAACAACTTGTCGAGGAGCAGATCTTTGAGAACATACTTGAGCAATATGACACTTGCTATTGCATATTTGACAGGCTTCGGGAATGTTACTAATTCCATTTGAGAAATTATTGCCATTGAGACTTCCAAACTTCTTATTCCTCAACCCACTTGAAGTATCGTATAAGCTAGAAGTGCCAACATGAGTGCTGTTGTGAATTCTGTAGTTGTTCCACCCACTATTCTGATAACAAACTCTAGTTCTTCCTCTTGGGTCAAAACCCTTGCAAGCATTAACAATGGAGCTGAAATACCCAGTTCACTGACCCACTTGAGTAGAAGGACGTGCACCAGATTGTAAGATATTTCCATTGTTAGTAGAGCTCATTTTATGTGAGGGGTCACAAGGTTGTTGTGGAGAATCACTGCAAAGGCTCACCATTTTGCAGAATATGACTAGTGTTTGGCTGAGGAATTGTGCCATTGCACAGAGCTTCACTTGTTGGAACAACACTTGAACCAAGAGGATAAGCAATAGAACCAACATTCCCAACAATCGAACCAGCAGATAAATTGGGAGTAGATGTCACCATATGACCATTATTTGACATAAGAGGTACCCCAAAGTTTCCATTTTGCATCATGGCATTAACAACATCAGGACATTGGCTCTCAAGAGATATACGCACGGGAGTAGAGTTGACAAATTGAGTAACAAGTTTTGAAGAGCTGTTGGTAAGAGCATTGCTGTTTGAAATAACAGCAGCATACTCCATTTCGGAACTATGTAAACAGGTACTATTCAAAGAATGAGACTGAACATTACCTCTGGACGTATCACTAATTGCAGCCATAGCAGTCTCCAAAGACAATGAAATAGACTTCAAAGTTTGTTCAATCTCATCTTCACCAATCAACAAAAGAGACCTTGAATCTTTCATTGAAACAGAGGAGCTCAGTGCTTTGATTCTTATAACAGTTTTTATGGTAGCAAACCTTGAAGGCAAACCATTAAGAACTGAGACCACAATATCTTCATCATCCATATAAACTCCCATTGTAGCAAGTTGATCACATATTGACTTCACTCTAAATAAGTACCTGTCAATAGAGTCTGAGTCTTTTTTTATTTTGTATAAGGAGTTTTTGAGATTCATTATGTTATACCTTGAATCATCAACATATTTCTCTTTACGCCGACACCAAATTTCTTTAGAAGACTTGCTTCCAATAATGAAGGAGAGAGCATCATTGGACAAAGTAGCAGCAAGTATAGACAAAATGGTAGAGTCATTTTGCACCCAATTCATGTACTTCTTTGTCATATCAGTGGCAACCTCATTTTCTTCCATATTTATGTACTCTAGAGAACAAAGGAATGATCCGTCGATATATCTCATCAAGCCACAACCCTTTAACAATATTTCTACTAAAAACTTCCATGTGACATAGTTAGATTTGTCTAAGCGGATACGAATGAGATTGCAGAAATTGGAAAGCAGACACTTGCTTAACTCAACACTGTTATCCATGATGACAGGCAACACAGTAATGTCTTGACTAAGTGAAATGCCATCACCACTATAGAACTCCAATGAGTAACTGATGAACAACACTATACTCCAACAATGTCTAGCTTTATGCAATTTCTTTCGAAATACTACCAATGCATTTCAGTTCACTGGTTTCATAAGATCAAGTAGATGATAAGAAGCCAATGACAAGGACTGCGAGTGACCAAAGCTCTTCCAAAAATTTCTAGTATGACTAACTTGTAACAAATGTCTAAGCAACTTGAAGTAGCAAATTCAAATCTTCACTATAGCTAAAACTTCTTGCAAACAGAGTCGCTTCAACGATCAACAAATCCTATTGCATGTAATCTAAGAAAAAGTTCAATTGTAGCTTGTTTCACCAATCTTTCATCAATCAACAACTAGAAGAAACACCAAAACATAACAAAGAGAGCACTTGGAGTAAAATCCCCAAATTCTAGGGTTTCAATTTCTGGCATATCTCAACAAACTTCACACTTTTCTAATTCAGCAACTAAAACTTGTAGAAATCTGTAATCGAACAGAAATTATACAAATACAAGACTTCGAAGCACATCAACTACTTGTAAATCTTATCAAATACTTCAATCAACCTATGAATCTAGCTTTCTTCTTCTTCAAGCCAAACAGTAAAACTAGACTAAGTTTTACTGTTTTACGACAATTACTCTTAACACTTTATAGTCAAAGCTCTTTGATCGATCCGATCTTTTGGAAACTAAGCTAGTCGTGCAAAGTGTGCGGTTCTTTTATATATTGTAGCATGTCACGGGGTGCTTCATATCCCACCATGGCACTTGTTTAATCATCCATCACACTCTCATGCATGTTTTCCACCCATTTCTTATTAGATTATACATGTTAATCTTCTGGATGATAAAATAATACGTGGTTCACATCCAAAATCAATTGGCAATGGATGAAGAGGTCCAAATCTTTATAAACCTACATGTTGAGATTGGTGATTCATTCTTATGCAACAAGGAACCATGTGATAGTTTGATGCAGCAAATATTGACATGGATGAATAGCTAGCTATGCTATAGCTACAAAGCGATAAATGGTTTGTGGAATTGAAGGTATAAGGAAGTCTTCTATATATGGTGTGCTAGCAGAAAAGTGAATAGGAAGGAAGAAAAAGGAGTTGCCTTTTTCACATGAATAGATGTTGCCTATAAATTGGCTGCATGGAAGCCATTTGAAGTATGCAAGCAAGTTTGCATCGAATAAGCATCTGACAAGCATAGAAGCAAGCTTGTGGGTTGTGCATGAGAGTGAGAGAGAAAAAAGTGCTAAGAGGGAAATTCTCTTAGGTGAGGTATCGTGTTCTTGGGTATTTTATGAGTGAGGGTGTACAAGGGTTAGAGATTTGGGTTATGAGATTTAACTCATGTATCTTGTACTAGTTTTACCCTCATAGTGAAAGAGCAATATCTTGGGGTGACGTGGGCATGAAATTTGCCAAACCACGTTAAATCTCGTGTCAACTGTTCTTTTCATCTTTGTTTGTTATTCAGCTTTATTGTGGTGTTATCGGGTGTCTGTTTTTGAATCTCGGTTCATTCGTGAGGTTAAAATCCCAACACTGTATGCAAGGTTTTATCTTTTCGATGTGAGATTTATATCTCAACACTTTCCCGTACGTGTGACGAATTTTCAAGCCTAACACATGGACAACATTTAGAGTGACGTGGAGTTCGTGTGACCATTAAGCATCACACGTGGACGTGGGTAACCCGCCTATGATACCATGATAAAGTAGTTTGTGATTCACATCTAAAATCAATTGACAATGGATGAAAATATTCAAACCCTTATAAACTTACATGCAATGTTTCATATTCCTAATATAGGATTTATATCTCAACACTAGATAAGTAGATATCCATTAATTGAAGTAGAGTTGCAGAATCCAGTCAGACTGCTCTAAACTAAACTCTAAAGTGATTTTGGGCTCACGGTGGTTTATATATATGTAGTTGGGTCCATTTATTTAAATCATTCATTGACAGAAAAATGAAAAATCCAAGAGAAATATTTTGGTGCGACAGCCGTGCCACGTGTCCGTGCGACCAGCTGACGGTCATGCGACACGTGTTTCTTTTTTTTCACAGCATCCCGCAGCAGCCGCTGCGTTCTCCTTCGACGAAGCTTCTTCTATTTTTTCTTCACCCTCACCGGCTGAAACCATCGCCAACCACGACGCAGATTCTCCTCCGCTGCTCTCCCTCATTTCCAGCCCCAAATTCCGCGACCGCCACACCCTCCGAAACCCTACCCCTCCTCTCTCCGTCTTCTTCTTCCTCTCCACCTCTCCGGATCCCTCTCCTCTCCCCTCCATTCGCTCCCGGAGCTCCAACGAGCCAAGATTCTCCAAAGAAAGGTAGAAGAAGCTTCTCCGGAGGAGAACGCAGCGGCTGCTGCGGGCTGTTGTGAAAAAAAAAAACACGTTTTGCACGACTATCAGCCGGTCGCACGGACACGTGGCACGGCCTTTCGCACCGGAGAATTTCTCAAAATCCAATAAGAACATGCTAACATGCACGTACGTTTACATGCTTTATACTTTATATTGTACATGTCTTTACACACTCATATTAGACAAGTACTTATAACACGAAACAAGTGAACACTTACTCCATATAGAGCACTTTGTTCATTTATTCTAGCGATTTATATAGAAGTATAGTATAAGCACCGTAACCCAAACTCAATTGATTGATCAACAATTGAAATTGGTTGGAGCGAGGTTTCCAAATCCATCATATGGGAGTTGAAAACCAAAAGGTGACCCGTGAAATCGTGTAGTAAGAAGCTTTAACAATTACTTGAACAGTACTAATTCCCTTAGCGCCCCTAAACTGTTTGGTACCTCCTACGACCGCAACCTCGCTAGGTTCTCCGGAAACCCTCTCGAGTGTTCCTTGTGTCACTAACGTGCTGCCATTATACTCGTTGAACATAATAGAGGAAGTTTCATAGTTGTGCCTTCCGTCTTTTGATGCCACCACCAACAAGCCTTGGATTTGGCCAACACTTTGCGAGTATAGGCTTGGCTCTTCAACCAGAGGGAGATCAGTAACGAAAATTGTTGCAAAGGTGGTCCGGGACCAAAACTCTCCTTGAATACCTGCAACCGGTTTCGCTGTGGCATTGGGACCATATAATATACTAACGGTGTAGTAACGAAGCACAGTCTCGTTTCCATATACAGATGGCTCAACAGGTGCAGAAGCTTGAGCCAAACATAGAGTCATAGGGAGAACGAGGTGAAACACTAGGGTTATGAGAGAGAGATGAGTATTCAAAGCCATTTGGAAAACCAGGAGGTTATATTTCAAGCTAGGAAGATTTTCAGCAAAAAACTTGTAATTAAATTGAAGTGATAATGCTTTAATTGTGATATTTCAAGTGGGTTATGGCTCTTATTTATAGTAGGAACTAAGGGTGTATCAGTATGTGTATAACTGTATATGATAAGTGGAGAGTAGTTTAAGCATCAAAGTATACGAACAACTCTTTTACAAAAAGACTACAATAGGTTAAAAGACGTCCAAGTAACTTCCATTGGAAGAAAGAGTCTGATACGAGTAGTTAGCGAAGACATGAAGCAAGAGTATTGGTTAAACTCTCAACATATAGTTTTGATACTGACATATCAAAAGGTGTCACTTGGATCTATACATTTTAGAAAATAATTTCTGCAAATGATTTGTTTAGGATATGCAAGGTTTTCTCATACTGCAGGAGACATGTTCAAGTATATTTTTAGTGAAGTAAATCAAGTAATATGATCAAGGTCGATCAACCAAAATGACAAGGGGCGCAAACGCAATTGCATGTCATCGAAACTCGCTGACAGACTGATTCTTGTACTCCGGCATCCGCTCGCGAAAGAGGATTAGAAGGCAGAACTAACTGCTCGTTGATTGACCATCTGTGACATCGTCATTGTAATGAAGTGAGAAAGAGTGTGGCGATCAATTAGCATCAGAAAAAGAACCAATTTCTTTGGCTCGATCGATCAGAATCAGGTGCTACTTTTGGTTCAGTTAACTTGCTTCTCTTGTGCCTCACCGTGAATCTGTGATGCCAAACTGGGACTTGGAGATGATAGCTATACTGTTAATTAAGGCTCTCTGATCCATCGTATCCTTGGAAATATACTCGTGTAAAGTGTGCAGTTCATGCATGTTATAGCATGGTGTGGTTTATATCTCACCCCTTATCTGATCGTCCATCACTCGCATGCATGTTTACAGTTATTTCCTTTTATATTATACATGTTGGTGTTCTACTTACGTAGGTAAAATGCAACTTCTTCCGGGTTAAACTGTTAAATTTTATATCCCCTGTCTTCACTATCTGACTCTGTTATTCATTAACATCGCATCTGCTATGATGAAGAAACTGAGGCAGAAGAAAGTGAGTGTGCACCACAGATGACACCAAGCACTAGCTTCGCTGACACTTTTTTTTTGGCTCAAAATTGGGCTTGATTGGTTAATTTTGTTGTTGTTTCCTATCTGACTGGAAGGGAAATTATATTAGGGATTTAGGGATCTTGGAGATAGTAACTACTAACTACTGTACGTTCTCGGAAAGTTTTTTTTTTCCCCCGAAAATAAGCAGATTTGCTATTAATCAGACAACCATATAAAGTCAAGCTTAATTAGAGAGCTCTGAAAACAACTCTAAATTACAATACCATGCTTTTCTTAATTATTTTCTGCAAAGCATGCTTCGGTACGTGAAGTTTAATTTAGAGATTAGTTGGGTATTCAGTAGGATACATATATAAGCTGCATGGCTAGGTTCTTAGTAACCAATTTAAAGATATATATGTTTGGAGCTTTTATTTTTTGCAACCTTAATTAGCAGATCAGTTGCAGCTAATTAATTATATAGGTGATGAACCCATGGCAGCTGGTGAATAGGGAATCATTGTCAAGTTTTTACTGTCTTCTTTCAGCTTTTATGAACGCCATATATAGCGCGCCATTGGTTTGAAACAACCAATTTAGACATCAAATTAACAGCAATCTGTTTGAATGAAGGAAATAAATTAAAAAATAATTTTACCATGGTGGCCGGTGAACATAGAGGCGTCATATATAGACCAAGCAAGTGGTATTGTACCACGACTTTCCGGCCAGCATCCCATTCAAGTTGTCTATTTATTTAAAATCATTCGTTGACAGAAAAATAAAAGTTCATTAGGAACATGCAACGTGCACGTACGTTTACATACTTTATTTGTACATGTCCTTACACACTCATATTAGACAAGTACTTACAACACGAAACAATTGAACAATTACTCCATATAAGAGCACTTTGTTCATTTATTCTAGCAATTTATATAGAAGTATAGTATAAGCACCCCAATCCAAATCAACTGATTGATCAACAATTGAAAATGGTTGGAGCGAGGTTTCCAAATCCATCATATGGGAATTGAAAACCTAAAGGTGACTTGTGAAATTCTGTAGTAAGAAGCTTGAACAATCAATTGAAGAATATTAATTCCCCTAGCGCCCCTAAACTGTTTCGTACCTCCTACGACGGCAATCTCGCTAGGTTCGCCGGAAACCCTGTCGAATGTTCCTTGTGTCTCTAACGTGCTGCCATTATACTCACTGAATATAAAAGAGGAGGTTTGATAATTGTAGCTACCGTCTTTTGATGCCACCACTGCCAGGCCTTGGACTCGGCCAACTTCTCGCGAGTATAGGCTTGGCTCTGCAACCACTAGGAGATCAGAAACGGAAATAGTTGCAAAGGTGGACGGGGACCAAAACTGTCCTTGAATACCCGCAACACGTCTCGATGTGGCATTAGGACCATATAATATTTCAATGAGGTAGACAGTAAACTCAATCTCGTTTCCATATCCAGATTGTTCAACAGGTGCAGTAGCTTGATGAGCCAAACATACAGTCATAGGTAGAACGAGGTGAAACACTAGGGTTACGAGAGAGAGATGAGTCGTCAGACTTGGTAAAGCCATTTGGAAAACCAGGAGGTTATGAAGGCTAGGTAGATTTCAGGGAAGAACTTGTAAGCTGAACTAGTAGTAATGCTTTATGATATTTCAAGTGGGTTATGGTTCTTATTTATAGTACGAACCAAGGTGTATCAGTATGTGTATAACTGTATATGATAAATGGTGAGTGTAGTTTAAGCATCATAGTCTACGAACAACTCTTTTACAAAAAACTACAAGAGGATAAAAGATGTCCAAGTAACTTCCATCGGAGGCAAGAGTCTAATGCGAGTAGCTAGCGAAGACATGAAGCAAGAGTATATATTGGTAAACTTTCAATATATACTTTTGATAGTTACATATCAAAAGGTGTCACTTGGATTTATACATTTTAGAAACTAATTTCTGCAAATAATTTGTTTTGGATATGTGATGTTTATTTAATTAGAGCATGTCCACCGGTGAGCAAAAAATCCAACCCAGGTTAGATCCATATAGGCAAAGCAACACAGCCCAATTTTTTTTGCTTCCACCCATAAAATGAGATAACTCATTTTCTAACCTAGGACACTTTGTTGGGGAGATATCCAACCCAGGTGAGAGGAGAAGACTGACCCAGGCGAGATTGATCCACATCAGCCCAGCCCACGCTCGTGGCTTGTGTCGGCTTGCGTCAGCAATGAAGCCTCCACCAAGCGACGCGCCTAGAAGCTGCGTTTCACGCACGGACGAACTGCAGCGAAGGAAGACGCCTGTGTGATGACGACAGGGAGACTGTGACGACGAACTGTGCGGAGGAGGCTGGAGTTGCGCTGCTTGCTGCTGTGCGTGCGGAGCGGCATCGTGCGAAGGTGGATGGTCGCCGTCGGCAGCCCAGAGAAGAAATATGGGTGCCCAAAGAAGAAATACGGCAGCCCAGAGAAGAAAGTTTAAGGTTTTTTCTTTTTTTATTTATAATTTTATAGAAAAAATTTGTAAAAATAAATAAATTTATACTGTGTGAATTGATAGCTAATTTTACATATGCCTAGTTAATTTAGATTGTGTTTTTCATTAGACAATATCAAATAAGAGTATTTTTTAAACTTGACTTGTTACTTAAATGTCATGAAATAAAAACATTAATTTTAATATGTCATATAATATATATAAATTACTATTTATTTATACATAAAACGATTAATTGCATGTAAAAATGTAATTTAAAATTCAATAAACAGTCACTGCCACGTGACAGCAATCTCACATTTTAAACGGATGGAAATTGCTGCCCAGTCACAGTGACTCAGGTTACTGTATTCATTCTAACCTAACAGGTGAACTTGCTCTTATAGAGATGTGAAATCCACACACTCTAAATTGAAATCTACACGTTTTTTCTTTTCTTTTTTGGTAACTTAAATTTTGTCTTTTAGTGACTTAATTTTTGTCTTTTTGTGAATGTGTTAACCAAAAAAAGAAAAAGGGTGTGTGGATTTCACATCCCTGTTTATATTGCACAAGAGTTGACGAGACATGTTCGAGCATCTTTTAGTGAAGTAAATCAAGTAATATGATCAAAGTATATATTGAAGAGGTCGATAGCAAGGTAAGTCTAGCTACGATATCCATTTGTTTGAATCAAAATAGATAAAAAAGAGAAGTGAAATCCACACACCTTAAATTGTAATCAACACACTCACTTTCCATTTTTAGTAACTTAAATTATGTTTTTATATGAGAATGATTACTAAAAATGAAAAATAGGTGTGTCGATTACAATTTAGGATGTATGAATTTCACATCTCAATAAAAAAAAAAATAAAACATCAATTAAGATTTATTAACATGCGTGCATACATCTTATTTTGTCGATGACTCCATGTCTAGTTTAGACGAGTACTACTTATACACGAAATCAAGAACAAGTGAACAACTGCTCCATATAGGAGGACTTTGTTCATTAATTTATTTAGCCATTTATATACATAATTATAGTATTATTTGTATAAGCACCCCATTCTAAAACCAATTGATTGTGGTTTCCCAATCGGGGCCAATCCATCATACATATGATCATTTGGGAAGTGAAAACTTGAAGATGGCTTGAAAAAGTAAGAAGTCATATGTTTGAACAATAGCAATTCCACTAGCGCGCTTAAACTTTCCTGTACCTCCTACGATAGAGAGCTCGCTAGGTTCCCTGGAAGCCCTATCGAATGTTCCTTGTGCCTGTAACGTGCTGCTATTGTGCTCGTTGCTTGTGAATATAGCAGAGAGGGTGACATAGTTGTACCTTCCATCTATTGATGCCGCCACTACCAAGCGTTGGACTCGGCCAACGCTTTGCGAGTATGGGTTTGGGTGTTTAAGCAACATGTCATCAACAACGATGATTGATCCAAAGGTGCTCGGGGACCAAAGCTGTCCCGAAACACCTGCAACAGCTACCGCTGTGGCATTCGGACCAGACCGGGTAGTAATGGCGTAGTACTTCAGCTCGAAATTCCTCTCAAACCGGGACTGCTCAATATGTGCAGCTTCGACCAAAAATATAGTCATGAGCAGAACGAGGAGAAACACTAGACTGGTTCGAGAGAGATAAGTATTAGTGGTCGACCTTGGTATAAAATTGGAAGCCATTTGAGAAACCGAGAGGTTACTAAGGCTAGGAAGATTTTCAGTTTTTCAGAATAAATAACCTTGTAAACTGAACTAATGCTTTGTGATTTTACAAGTGAGAAATGGCTCTTAATATACGTAGTATGAATTGAGATATTACGTGTACGTGTTTAATGTATATTATAAATGGAGATTAGTTTAAACATCAAAGTCTACCATGCCAACGGTTCTTTTACTAAAAGCATCAATAGGATAAAAGAAGTCTAAGCTACGTCCACCAGAATGCAATGCAAGAGTGTAACAACACAGGTCGCCAGAGTCCAGAGAATAGTACGTGTTGGTAACTCTTAACATAGTAATTTCGATAGTGACATATCAAAATGTGTCACTTGGTTTTATACATTTTAGAAAATAATTTCTAAAATAATTTTGTTTTGGATATCTGATGTTTTATCGTATCACCAGACAAGTTTAAGTACGTATCTTTTAGTGAAGTACATCATGTAAGAGTACTCAAACAATACAACTGAAGAGATGTACGTTTCCTTAACGGGAAACGTATATCTCTTAAGAAAACGTACATCTCTATATAAATGTCTTAATGCAAATTCTAAACTAGTAAGATGATATATGTCATGTCAGAAACGGTCAGGATATGTGACATTATTAGACATGCAGGGGGATCCCAACATTGAAATAGTTAAGATTACACAGTCTATTTGCACGTCGTACATAGAAGAATTTTTCATGTCCTCAATTGATCATCGTTTACTCGTTTTATTTTATTTTATATAATAGTTGGAAAATAGAGAAATATCAGTTTGTGAGTTATGGATGAAAGAACTTAACGCTTTAAGGCATGTAATAGCAACACTGGCATATAATGTTTGAAAGAGTTAGTTTTTCTTAAGGTTGACTGTAAGGATGTATCGAGGCTTCTGGAATAAGTTAGGTTACGGTTGAACCTTTCGCGGTTCTTGTCCACTGCAATATCTGGTTTAGGTCGGGAGGAAAGTGAAAAATTTATATCCACCACCAAAAACCCAAGGTTTTAACGTTGATTTATTTATTATAGAAAGTTTACCTCGAAAAAAAAACTATATTTTTTCCCACTAATTGTGTGCAAAGGGGTTAACTATGCAAATTAATCTCATGTATATAATGAGGTCTAGCAACTTGATGTTGTTGATCTACGTCTTGCACTTATGAAGATCAACCAAATACTTAATTGAAAGTTTTTAAAGGGTTCAAAATTCTTAGAGACTACAACTACACCATTATAGTCTATTGATTTTGTCCGTGAAAAATAAGAAAATGAAAGATATAGGTTTTGTCGAAGAGAAATAGAGAGTTTGAAACGTATATAATATAGAGAACCTTTTCATTGACAGAAAAAGAAATGTCCATTACAAACATGCAACATGCACATACGTTTACATACTTTATATTGTGCATGTCATGGCTTTAAACACTCATATTAGACATGTACTTACAACATTGAAACAAGTGATCAACAACTACTCCATATATAAGAGCACTTTGTTCATTTATTCTAGCCATTTATATACTATAGAACTATAGTATAAGCACCCAATCCAAGATCAATTGATTGATCAACAACTGAAAATGATGGAGATTTCCAAATCCATCATAAAAGGTGGTCAGTTGACGAGAAGTGAAAACTTATAGGTGACTTGAAAAACTGTGTAGTTATAAGCTTGAACAAGGGCTTGAAGAATAATAATTCCCCTAGCACCCATAAGCTGTTTTGTACCTCCTACGATCAAGAGCTCGCTAGGTTCCCCGGATAGCCTGTCGAATGTTCCTCGTGTCTCTAACGTGCTGCCGTTATACTCGCCGGTTGTGAACCTATGAGAGGAGGTTTCATAGTTGTACCTTCCGTCTTTAGATGCCACCACCACCACGCCTTGGGCTCGGCCGACTCTACGCGAGTATGGGCTTGGCTTTTCAACCAGTGGGTTATCACCAACGAGAATTGTTCCAAAGGTGGCCGGGGACCAAAACTCTCCGGAAACACCTGCAACCGGTTTCACTGTGGCATTGCAACCATATATTTCAACAAGGTAGAGATTAAGCACATATTCATATCCATATTGCTCAACAGGTGCAGCAGCTTGAGCCAAACATACAGTCATAGGTAGAACGAGGTGAAACACTAGGCTTATGAGAGAGAGATGAGTCGTCAGACTTGGTAAAGCCATTTGGAAAACCAGGAGGTTGATAAGGCTAGGTAGATTTTCAGGAAAGAACTTGTAAATTGAACTATTAACGCTTTGTGAATTGTGATATTTCAAGTGGGTTATGGTTCTTATTTATAGTAAGAACTAAGGGTGTATCCGTACGTATGTAACTGCATATGATGATTAGTTAAGGACAAATTGATAGTAGTTTAAGCATCAGAATCTACAAGTAACGTCTACTGGAAGCTAAAAGTGTAACACAGGCAGCTAGAGAAGAGTACGTGTTGGTAAACTCTTAACATAGTAATCTCTATAGTGACATATCAAAATGAGTCGCTTGGATTTATACATGTTAGAAAACAATTTCTGAAATTAATTTGTACATTTTGGATACATGATGTTTTATCATACTCACAAGACAAGATTAATTCTATCTTAGTGAAGTAATTAATCATATTAAAAGTACTCAGACAGTACAACTAAAGAGACAACGTGTCTTTAACAAGAAACATATATCTATATATAAAAGTCTATTCAAATTCAAAACTAGTAAGATGATATATCTCATCAATTGATCGTCGTTTTCTCATTTCTTTTATATAATTGTTGGAGAAAAGAGAAATATCAGTTTGTGAATTACAAAAATTTGAAAAAAATTTAACGCTTTAAGGCATGTTATAGCGATGCTCTCTTTTGAACTATATTATTCCCATGAATTACTTGTGTGCGGAGAGGTTAATTATGTAAATTACCCTTATGGATATAATGTGGCCTATCAACTTGTTATTGTTAATCAATGTCTTGCACTTACGAAGATCAACCAAACACTTGGTTGAATGTTTTCAAGGGACTCAAGATTTCTAGAGACTACAATTACACCATTATAGTCTATAGCGTGAAAAATAAGAAAATGAAAGAGATAGGTTTTTGTCGAAAAGAAGTAGAGAGTTGGAAATGTATACAATTTATATGCAGAGAACCTTTTCTTTAAATAGAAGTTGTTATATCTTTCGGAATTGGTATGACGTACACTAGCTTCTATTGAGATATAACTCTTCCCTAAGAGTTACTAATTTGTCGGAAAACTAAAATTAATATTCAAAAGATACGAATTACCAATAATCACATTTGAAATTCAAATTAACATAACCACATGTGGTCGAGTTTGTAACATATATATATTCTTGGTGGTCAGTGGGAAGAAAACGTCTTAACATACATCCCTTAACATGATACCTCAGCGTGAATTAGTTTATAGGCCTAAAAAGCATGTAAGAATACCGTGTTGATCCTTGTTAAAAAAAATAAAAAAATCAAACTAACATCCAAAACCAATCAATAATGGACGAAGTATGCCCCACCCACAAATAAAGTCTCATTAATTCTACCGGAATCAGTTGATCAGGTCATATACGTTCTTGATACATGAAAGTTTTAGAACATGCCCAAAATCAATCGGACAAACATGAAATATTTTAGAACTTTTAAGGTTGGTGTTAGAAACAAAACAGTTGGCGGACCATTTTTTGACCTATCAGAACATATTTATTTTTTGTTTTTAAATTCAAACCTCGGAGATGCGTGGAACCCAACAGTGCATAATAACATTTGTAATGTAATTATATGGACTACATCTCCAACAACTTCTCTATTTTCTTAAACTTCTCAATTTTTGGAAATATAGAGCTGTTTTTAGGTCCAACAGCTTTCCCATCTCATTTCCCAAAATAGGGATGGAGAAGAAAGAGAAGCATTCATTCCCCAAATTTGCAGCAAAGCCTTCATTTCCCAAATTATCGAAATTAGCATTGTCATAAATTTCTCACATGCTCCAATGAGAAGAAAAAAAATATAAAATATATTATTGAGTATTTTATTGTTATAATAAGATATAGAATATTTCTTTTTTGTTATAATTAAAAATGATGTATAATATTTAATTTTAGTAATTAATGCCAAAGTCTCCAAAATGGGGAAGCTGTTTGAGTTAGAGCAAATAATTTTTTTTGAAGATTTTGACTTTTGCTTCTCTATTTGAAGAAATTTTAAGAAAGCTGTTAGAGATGCTCTTACAGAATATACCAGCCTACAAAATGAAACATTTGTTCCTGAATTATGTTTCTTCTAGATGCAACAATCAAATTAACTCTTAAGTCTTAACTAGGAAAGAGAGAAATGGCAGTCACAATGGACGGAATACAAATGCTCTTTGGATGATTATAAACTTTTTTCTTTTGAGAAGATGATGTCTTTTGAGAAGATGATGATTATAAACTTCTGGTTACTTAGGGTCGCAGGTTAACGTTCAAACTCTCTTCTTCCTACCCGAGGCAGGTCTCTTGCCAAAGGTTGCAGAAGAGAACTTGGTTGTTGATGAGTTGGGAAGCAATCCACGAAGTATGGCAAGAACACCCAAACTCAAGAACGTATAGTACACCGTCAACAACTTTTCCGGTGCCCTTCCTGATCTTGTGAGTTCTGCAAATATTGGAACCTGAAAATGCATGGATATGTATCAACATGTTTGAATAAGATACATAAAAAGATAATCATGCAAAAATGATTTATGTTGCTGAAAGAAAAAATTACACTAACATGCAAAATCAAACATCTAGTTCCTTAACAGTTTTCAATTTGGTTCCAAATTAACCTGCATAAATGATTCCAAACATGAATATGTAAACATGTAAGAGCATCTTTAGCAATGTTAGTCATTTTTAAGTTAAATTTTAGTCAAATTAGCTAAAATGTCATTTTGGCTAGCCACTTTAGAAATACGTCTGCATCAATGCTCTCTATTTTAACTAGCATCACATCAACATTATTCTTCAAATAAAGATTAATATATTTATATATCACGTAAAATATTTTATAAGCAGTGTATTAAATTATATCTAGCCTTATATGAGTCATCTCGCTCTCTATATTTAGCTAGCAAGATAGCTAAAAGTCATAATAGCTAAACTTTGGCTAGTCTGGCTGGAGCTCCGAAAATATCAAAAAAAAAACTAAACACGCTTTTTAAAATAGCTAAAAGCTAAAATAGAGAGTCTGCTAAAGTTACTCTAACTGTTGATTTAGAAAATGATCAAAAAAACGGGTAGAAACAAAAAGTTATCAATTAGTCTTCATCCTAATGGTCCTTGAGGGCTCCATATAAATGTAAATACTTTTTTTACGAGTGATGAATTTATAAATTTAACGTTGATATGGTACTAGTAAAGAATTAATTGTTACCATCCCAGTGAATAGAGAAATGCCATAACTCAAGCAGGTGGTGTTGAACCAATGCTTCCCTGCCAAAATGCCATAAAGATTCACAAGCACCAGAGGCCATTGAAAGAGAAGCTCAACCCATATGATCCCTATGTAGAAATCCGGCGTCTCCGTCATGAGGTAGTCGCCAACCTCTCCGGCATACCAGCTCCGGAGTTCAACGAGACAATCGGGGTAGAGGGTGATTGGGAGGCATGCTTGCCCTTTAAGCAATGGGATTTTGAAAGCGATCGCAAGGAGCAAGATGAAGAGCAAAGCATCCATGAGCTTGACAAGAGCGCCCATTTTGGTTGCTTGGTGCCAATTTCTGAGAGGAAAATCGCCTAGGTAGAAAGGATTGGTAGCAAAAAGAGGATCTTGAAAGTTTAGAACCTTTAGAATTAACACATGGGGCAATTTATATGGAATGATTTGACTCACTAGGTCGCTCACACAAATGAGCTTGTTTGTAAAAACTGATGATGGATAACTCATTTCATAAAAACCATTGGCTATATAAAGTAATTTTTTTTTTCTTCACAATTTTTATTTAGGGAGAAAGAAGATTCATAGTTAGAACCTCAGGATGTATGATGTATGTATGTAGTAAGATAATTGTTCTTTACTAGCCTATAAACTATAAGCATAAGAAGTGAAATTTCCCGTTTTTGTGAATCACAATAACAATTGTTGGGTGGCTTGCCAAAGACGTAAACCTTTTTTCTTTTCTCTTTTCAACAAAAAAGATAATGTAAACTTTGATACCAAAAACTTCGGAAGATCTTCAATTCTATACATACCGTGTGAAAAGACAAGATTATATAACATTTGTACAAATACATGTTAGTCCTCACATATAAATAGTTAAGAATGATTAATATTACACCATATATTTACACCGCCATGCATATCACGGGTGGAGCCAAATGCAAGCTTGGTAGGGCTCAAGCCCCACTGAGAATTTGAAATGATAAAAAAAAAACTACGTATAAGTTGTTTTTATTCTTGCAAGTGCATATGTTTAACTTCGTTAAGTCCACCCGAGCTTTGGAGGACTGAAATTTTGAAGTATTTGGCTCTCCTTTTCTAACCATTTCATTGCACAACAGCACAAGTTTGATGGTAATTTGCTATGTTCGTTTCAATGATACTTATTCGGCTCATCTCGTCCTACATTTTTGCATAGTTATACACCCAAAAAAATTTGGACTTCGCCCAACATACAAATACACGGAAACGGCTTAATACGTAGCCCACCCCGTCTTCGGATCTTGGATCCGCCACTGATGCATACAATAATTATTCTTGCAAGAACTTCCATCCCTAAGAGAAAGGGTCTGATTGCAAATGGTAGTGAAACTCATGGTCCCAATAGAACAGAGTAAAACTATCTACGGTGAAAACAGAAATCAATAAAATCGCAAGGACTAGAAATGTAGTTATACCCTCAATAAAAATAAATAAATAAAAGGTATAGAGCGAAACGCCATCGTTTTGATCAGTGTAATACTGTCATATACAAAGCTCTGCCTTTTTGGGACTGAAATCATCAAAGTTTGAAGCTTGAAGAAGAAAGTGAATTAGCGATGAGCGAGACTCGACCGGTGCCGAGAAGAGAGAGCCCATGGGGCACGCCGGAGGGAGACCATCGTCAGCCCAAGGCCCATCGCTGCAATGACCGAGCTGAGGACGTCATCCAAGTAAGAACACAAAGCCTATGACCAAGTTTGATGCTTTATCTGAGAAATCCAGTTATTGTTTATAGGCAATGTTTGAATTCTGGGTTGGAGTTTTTGGGTTCTTTCTTGGCGTAATTGAGATTCTGATTGCTCTGTGTATGTGTGTTTTGGGTTTCAATTTGTGGGTTTATGCTAAATTAAGATAATGCAGCTGTTTTTTTTTTTTTTCAGCTGAAATGTACTTTCCGGCTTCGTTGAATAGGTTGAGTAACTTGAGTTGTATGGTTGTGAGTTTTGGAGTATGGGAAATTGAATGCTAGTGATTTTCAGCTGAAGTACATTTCATGTGTGATTGGATTTCGCGTTCCCGGCTCATATTTTTTGTCGAAACAATCTTTAACTGATTGTCTGTCGGTATTGAATGAATTTGTTAATGGATCAAAGATTGTATCAAGTAACATTTACTAGATAGTACACCTATCCTCGATGGTATTAGTCCTAAGGTTGTTTAATATGGAGCAGTAACAAGTAGATAGTACATAAGGGATGACTGGATGAGGAGAAGGGAGTTCAGGTGCTGGTTTGTTAAAATGAGGAGAAAGCTCACAAGCATAAGGTTCTATCTTCAATGTGAAGAACTGATGAAGTCATTTAGTTTCATGCTTGATTTGGTGATATAAATGGTGGCTTTGATTCGAAGGAATTTAAAATCTCTTTGCCCTGGCTAATGCCAAAGTCAAGTTAATACTGCTTGGACTCGTTGATTTGAAATGTTAGAAATCAACAATAGTGGTCTTCACTCCTAATCTGATCAGTTAATGTTGTCTGTGTATTATGTAGGCTTGTTTTGAGGGAAACCCCTTTAAGACAGTCCCAGGGCCATTCAAGCTCTTCTATCAATGCATGCGATCTAAACCTGGGTATGATATCGACCTTCCAATGTACTATTATGGGATCATTTTTCCTTTTCAAACTATCAATTGAGTTTTAACTACATTTTGCTGTAAACATTAACAATGGTTAGCGTGTCTCATTGTGATGTTGCTCCTTAGAGCTTGTTATGTATTGAGTCATTGACTGGAGCCATATTGACACCTTTATTTGAAGGCTCCTCTATCTACCTGTTAGTAAACTACATGCTATTATATGATTGAAATGTGTGGTATCTGAATCGTTTGTGCTCTTCTGCAGGGAGGAACCAACAGAGCCATATACATATTTGCAGCTCGATCCTCCCACAAAGGAGGTGAAACTTGAGTGAAGTCCTCGTATCTTTGCTTGAAAAAATAATCCTCTGTTTACGTTTTCTGTCTCAAAATTTCCAAACTTGTGTTGCATTTGCTAAATAATATGATTGGAATGTGCTTTAGATTATGGGTTTGTTTGTTTTAAATCTTTAATACATACAGTTGAACCCAACAGCCTACGATTCTGTCCACACCATGTACTCTACAGAATTCAACTTTAAATGTCTTCATTTACTATACGTACTGTAATTGCTTTCTTCTGCACTGGTAGCTCTCCCATTGAAAGTTTGAAACCATTTGTCAGCTATTCTATTAGGATCTTCATGGTCACTTTAAGAAATGTAGATGACAACCAACTAACTATACTTTGATGCGCATGGTGATGAATATTACTGCATTGTAGGAAAAGGCATGCCTTTTGTTGTTGTTTGATTTGTGTTTTTGAACTCTTAAAAATTGACCTAATTCGTGTCTGGAGATGTGGGCTCTCTCTGCCTCTGCCTTTCTCCAAAATCATCAAAACGAAAGAACTCAAACTGTCATCGAGCTGAAGAACTATGAAAAATCCGGGAACCAGATTACTGTTTACGATTTCTGTGGTTAGAGAGAACCTGCTATCTGCAAAAGAAGTACAAGGGCTAGAAATCAATAATCGGCTCTCCAATGGTCAGATTTCGCTCGACAGTCCACGGCAAGTCAAAGAGCTTGGCTGTGATGAATTTGAAGATCTTGTTCACATTTATGTTGTAGGTTGCACTCGAAAAGAAAAGTGTTGCGTTGAGTGCTTTTGCATAAGCTCTTGCCTGCAGTCACAGTTAACATAGAGACCTAATCAACACAATTTCATATCAATTTATTTTAGTTTTCCCAAGAACCCAACAGACTCAGTTCATTGTTCATAGTGGGTGGCAGGTATGAATTCTACATCAATCTAGTAGTTGGTGAATCAATTCAAATGAAAGAGTCATTGTCCCCTCCATGCTTGCCTTAACTTTTGTATTAAAAGAATTCCTTAATGTAGTTAGTTGGTGCTCATATTGCATGAATTGTTCTAATGAGCATTGACCTACATGTGTCCATCCTCTTGCTAGTTCTAGAACATTACTTCCTTCAAGCTTTACCAACAAGATTAGCCCCCAATAATTGGTATTCTTTGACAAAACAACTCAGAAACTTGTAAACCATGAATAATAGATATTTTTCGTGTTCTTTTCCTACAAGTATCTGGGGCTAGAATAAAGATCAAGCAATTGAAGAATAATATATGCTTTCTTAATTAATTGTCTTTGTTATTTCTTACCTGACTTGCGATTGCCCATTGCAAATCTAATGGGAGCTGGATGAAGTCATCGAATTTTGTTCCTATCAATATTGGGATTGCCGTCTGCAAAAACAACCATGCAAAGACAAGAATATTTATCTCAAACCTGGAAATTTTGAATTTCGGAAAAAATCGATGCACCTTGCTTCGTAGATATAGAAATACAGTGCATTGAAATTTACCTGATTCCATTTCCTGGCTCGGTTATACCATGTTGGAATACTGCAATCACAGAAACAAAAATTTCCATGGATATGAAGTCAAGTTTCCTATTTTATCAAGGTGATCAAGAATGCCAATCAATACAGCATAAACAATGAAAGTGAAACTCACCTATTCAACGTAACCCGACTTGTCAAGTCGAACATGAACAAAATTGCTACGGAATCCTTGCAAGCAACGTGCAAATTGTCCTGGGATTTCCTATCATCTACACCAAAATCAAGCACAGATCATTATCAAAAGTTTGATTGTGACTTAAGAAGAACTCGATATAGAATGAAACTAGTTAGGAGAAACAAGACGAGAGGTCCTGTATCACATGACTAGATAGAGGGCCCTCGCTTGGCATGTGTTTGATTAACCACATTACTTCTGATGAATGGTAGTAGCTAGAGACTTTCCGGTGATAAAATTACCTCCAACTTCCCAAATACTATACGAAATCCGAGCGTCTCTGACCCTGAGAGTTTTATCCATGAAATTTAACCCTGTGGTCTGTGGCTCTCCTTCTGCTTTCTCATCATCATCTCCTACGTACTTTACCTTCAATGATCAAAAAATTTCAATCAAGCTTCATCACAAAACATATAAGATGAAATGTCTTCTATTGGTATACATGAAAAAATTACGTACCAAAAAGCTTGTTTTTCCGATTTGGCTATCCCCCAACAGACTAATCTTTAAGGAGACGAGGTTGGAGTCTACGCTTTCCCGACCACTGCTAACCGTCAACGACTTCTGACGCCGGACGGCCGGGACAGGTGTGTCGACGGGGCTGCTAGCGATAGAGCTGGAAGGAGGAGTCATAACCGAGATCGGCAGCATGCGGTAGTGAACCGGCTTTCCTAAACAGCACGTAATAATCCTATCCATGACGTGTTTAATGCAACGCCGGAGAACCAAAACTCGACGGTGAACTCTTCGCCGGAGGGTGTACTGGATCATTATCTCTCTCTCGGAGCGAAGAGGAAACAAGGAACTAGGCAACGTTTGTTTTTATCTAAAGAGAACAATGGATGGTGATCCTGGGGAGATGGCCTCAACAACAAGGCTTAGTGATCGGCTAGCTCTTGGTGTTTGTTGGCCATGAAAAATGAAAGCGAGCTTCTCAAGCTTCTCATATTTTCATTACTTGATGGTATTTTTAGCATTTTTCTTTTTTCCGATTCTCAATCCTTTTTTTCTTTCATATATATTTTTTTCAGTTACAACTACCTGTTGCTATCAATATGACTGATTTAACGGGACAGTTGACCGGTAACAATGTGAACAAACTTGCAAAATCCAAATAGGAAGTCCTAATTGCCGTCTGAGATTAGCTACAAATCTTGGCTTTCTATCTTGGACGTCCATTTGGATTGAGAAGCAAGGTTGGCCAAAAACAAAGATGATCTAGAACTCACCGTTTTTGCTCTTGTTTTTCATGTTTGCAGCTACTGGATTAGGTTTGGCCTGTTTTTTCCCTTAAATAGTAACTATGAGATAAACGTAAATCTGCGATGAGATAAATGTGAGAAATGTGAGTATGCCTTAATTTCGGTTAAGCTAGTCTGTCATTTATATCGGAAGGTTTTGGTTTCCAGTCCCCTCCTTTGTTTCTTCTTTCTTTTATTAATACAATTGAGCAATATATAGATGATTTATTCGTCTATCCTCAAATCCTCAATCATTCAGTGAAAAAAGAAGTGAGTTTTCTGAATACAATACACTCCCCATGTATTTAAATTGGACGAGTTTTCTGTCCGATTATACCAAACAGCTTTGGCCTCAATAAAAACTTACTTTCTGGTTTCTTTGCAAATTGTAAGTGCGTTTGCACCAGAAAATTACCAATCAGTCCATGTGAGTGCAATGGACAGAAACAGATCGAATACTATAATTTTTGAGTTCTTGAAGATATGAACTCGGGGTTGATATATATACTTTAGATTATATATTTTGAATAATATGGCTAAGAGTTCATTGACAAACTTGGGTTTAAGTGAAAGAGGCATTAATTCAAGTCCTCATCAACTCCGGTAGCTAGCTTTTTAATTAATTTGCTAATTTCTAATGGAACATTAAGATATCGATCGTTGTATGATGATATCGTTGTCAAACAGTACTCTTCCCACGTCGTCAATCAATCGAATATCCCTCGATGTCGATCACCTAACAAATTTGATTGAGAACTCAAAGTTAATTAAGCTTAATTAATTATTAGTGTACCTCAAAGCAGTGTGTTCTGTTAGCTATAGCGAACTTGTGAGAATCTCTAATCAACCTAACATAGTTACAGAAATTTCGATCAATGGGTCTTTTCTAGTGTAGGTAGGGCTACTATGGATATATTTAATATTTCGTTACATTAGTTAACATGCATGAAAACTTTCAACATCAAACTATAAGCTAGGTCGGGTAGAACTTCAAAGTCGATCGATCACTTTCATGCCCAACACGTACGCCAACACGGGGTTTAGAAAAATCCAGGCGATCTTGATTCTTAAATATAAAAAAGCAGCTTGATATTTTGTATTCAGTTTTCGAGTATTATGTCATCATCAGGAGGACTTAGAGAACCAGAATATGGATTGAACGTTGTGAAAATAGAAGTTAATAAAGTTTGTATCATTAGAACAATCGACGATAAGCTATAGTCTATCAAGCTCGTTACCTCACAATAGAAACCCAACATTACCGAAGTAATTAACCTGAAAAGCAACAATAAAACTACGTAAACTCCGGTACTCTCACAATTAAGTAAACATATATATATATATATATATATATATATACACACACACACACAAAGCTGTTCAGGTGCGGACGTCCGCACCAAAGTTTTTTGGTGCGGATTTCATTTTTTGCACTACTTTCCGATCGAATTTCCTCAAACTTCTTTCTAGACATATCTATATCATCTTGTGTAGATCATCTCTGCAAAATTTCAGCCAATTTGGTGATCGTTAAGGCCTTCAAACTTGCGTTTTTCTGTTATATACCTGAACCGGACAGAATACAGGCCGTCAATTTGTTTTTCGATTTTGAGGGCCTTAACGATCACCAAATTGGCTGAAATTTTGCAGAGATGATCTACACAAGATGATCTATATATGTCTAGAAGGAAATTTGAGGAAATTCGATCGGGAAGTGGTGCAAAAATGAAAATCCACCAAAACTTTGGTGCGGACGTCCGCACCTGATCAGCTATGTGTGTGTATATATATATACATATACTCAAATGATCAATCTCGCATTTCATGACAAAATCATTCATCTAGCCCCTATCTGTCTATCATGCAATTGTGGTACAATCACGCATAATCACTTGTCTAGCCCCATGAATCTATCACGTGTATTCACTATCACGAGGCCGGAGCTGCCCCGTTTGAAGATGTCATTTTCCCGGTTAGGTATGTCATTTTTCCTGCCTGAAATTCATTATTTACCGAAATTCATTTTAGCTGTTATTAGATATTGAGAGACATTGTGCAATGCATCATGTCTTACTTGTGGAGGCCGAAAGTGGCTATCGAAGAGATGTTCGATCAATGGAGCATCATCCGGTGAGACTTGTGTAGAGGCATGTAAGGCTAGAAAAACTTGTAAACAAATTAATAAAATATAAACCATTTGTCAAGCGCATTACATCACACCTCGTTATAAACCAGTACAAATCACTACGTGGTTAGCAATTGAGCAAATAAATTAAGCTCGGTCCGTTTTAGATTTACATTTAAGGGTGAAAATTAAAACAACTCAACTATTCCTCTACCTTTAAATTTATCATACAATAATGATTGAGTATAACTATTTGGTGGTTGCTAACTAGGTAAACATTTATGGGTTGTCAAAAACCAAAAATTAGAGATATTGGAATTTGAATTTAAACCACATTCTTCAAATAGGAGATACTTTACCTATTTTGTATTTACAAAATCATATGATTCATGCATAGTGGTCTAATGATAAGCTTATACATCTCCATTTCTAATCAATTAACTACTTTCCTATTCTTTCCAGATTGATAAAATATCAGCAATTGCTGCAAAGAATACGTCGGCATGCCAGTGGGGAACTACGTACCCTCTTATATATATCTGATATATATCTTCTCCAATTCCTCCTCACCGCAGTCCATTTGTTCTTAGAGTGAGAAACATTGCTACCAATCCTCACCACAGCTTCTTAATAAACTCAGACATGCATACTCCAGGAACCATCATGCGATCTGTAAGCGCACCTAATGAGGCAGATAAGCCAAAGATTATTGAGCTTGCAGTTGCAGCGATGGAGGAGCTGATCCGAATGGCTCAAATTGGCGAACCGTTGTGGATGAATAGCATTGATGGATCAACCGCTGTGCTCAATGAAGATGAGTACATTCGAACATTTCCTCGTGAAATTGTGCCAAACCAATCTGGATTCAAATGTGAAGCTTCGCGGGAGAGTGCTGTTGTCATCATGAACCACAATAAGCTTGTTGAGATTCTCATGGATGAGGTAAGTTTAGTTATTCAATTGAACTACCTGCATGTATATATGAGTATATCTGCATGATATTCTTATGGTTGCAAAGCTATGTTGTCAAATTTTGTTTTGTCCACATGTTGTAACAATTGATCGTAGTTTAGGGTTTAGGATCGAGTTACGATTAATGTTTTTGGATCGATCTATGTATTATTTGAACACATGTTATATTCCTTAATACAATTACTATTATTTGATATTATTTGATTTAGATCGATCCATGCACGTGGTCTAACAATATTAGAATTTACTGTCACAATACGTGTAATATTGTTAAATCGATCTATGTTTCAATACTACATGGTTTAAACACGTGTTCTTCCATGTTTTACAATTAGGTTTAGATTGATCCACATCTAAAAAAAATGTGACAGTTATTTTGAACATGTGCTCTTATCCTTTAAGATAACCACATTGTTAGATTTAGATCGGATCGTTTCATGTGTCTAACATATAGGAATATGTTGTTTAAACATGTCAAATTCTAATGTGATTGTTCTAATTATAAGGACAGATACACAAATTCAGATTGAATATGGTTTACGATGTCATTTGTTTTAAATCAAAACTCTTTTATTAGAGATGTTGATAGTATGAATGTAATATTCGGAAGCATTTATGAATATGTACACAATTTGATGCCTCAGAAATACACGAGTACATGCATGGGACCCCTAATAGTAAACTGTTCTTCTTTTGTGTTTACGATTTAGAATCAATGGGCAACTGTGTTTTCGGGGATTGTATCAAGGGCTACGACTCTGGATGTGCTATCAGCTGGAGCAGAAGGAAACTACAATGGAGCCTGGCAAGTGGTATGCTTATTAGTGTTTAGATAGTTGTATGCAACTATGCATTATGCTATATTCAAGACAGTTCTCCTTTATCATGAATGCATGTGTATTAGTAATTTGGCAGATGACAGCAGAATTCCAAGTACCATCTCCATTGGTTCCAACTCGCGAGAGTTATTTTGTGAGGTACTGTAAGCATCATGTTGATGGCACTTGGGCAGTGGTTGATGTCTCCTTGGACAAGCAACTCGGCTATACTTCTGCTCTGAAATCCTGTCAAAGAAGACCTTCTGGTTGTCTCATCCAAGAAATGCCAAATGGATACTCAAAGGTTTGAACTCTCTGTACATGATCAGTATATGTACATATGCTAATTTGCATCAGATTGATTTCATTTTGGAAACTTTGGTGCCTGCATTAGGTTACTTGGGTTGAACATGTCCGAGTGGATGAAAGAAGAGTTCACAATCTGTACAAGCAGCTGGTTAACTCTGGCCTTGCATTCGGTGCGAAAAAATGGGTCGCCACCTTGGACCGCCAATGTGAGCGTCTCGCCAGAGCCTCGGCGACAAGCATCCCTACCGTTGAGGTGTATGGTATGTACTTGATCACATTTAACTAATAAGTAGTGATACTCATGAGTGTCTAGAGACTAGTTATATTAAGAACCCTAGATTAAATTTTGTTATTTAGACAGTTTGTTTAATCGATATTGTATATATTTTAAATGCATGGTTAATTAGCGATAACAGCTGAAGAAGGGAGGAAGAGCATGTTGAAGCTGGCCCAGAGAATGGTTAGAAGTTTCTGTGTTGGAGTGAGTGCATCTACAACTCATATATGGACGACGCTGTCTGGAACAGGTGCTGATGATGTTTGTGTGATGACCCAAAAGAATGCGCATGATCCAGGAAGGCCTCAGGGCATTGTGCTCACTGCTGCAACCTCATTCCGGCTTCCTGTCCCCCCGACAAGGGTCTTCAAGTTCCTTTGTGATAAGAACTCCCGAAATCAGGTACGTGAATTACATTTCAGTAATGATCATGGAGTTGCCAAATTTGTATAATTACTGCCTTTCTAAAATATGAATGTTCATGCATTTTGGATATGTTTTGCTATTGTTAGGTAGACATATGCATCTGATATCAGTGATATGTATCATATCTTGACCAATTTTAATACATGAACCTTGTCAATAACTTTCTTTAATCGGAAGATTACATTCCGAATTGGCCAGAAATGAGAAACTTTCTGAGATTATTTCCCATATATATGCTTCATATAATCATATGGTTAGTATTCTGGTATGCACAGAAAGTATTACCATTAGAAAACAGGCATATATGGGGACCATGCACACTTCAAGTAATTGTACAGAAAGGAAGAAAATCATTTTCACATCCCACCTACTATGGGAATTTTCTAGGTGAAAATTCAAGATCCAAGATACAGAAATGCATCCGCATTTGCTGAAATAAGACTATAAAAGCGTAGTGTTCCACGGATAAGTTCAATTTACCAGTTCTATTTTTTGCTCCTGTTTGATGCAGAGGGATATCCTCTGCAATGGTGGCGTTGTGCAGGAAATGGCACACATAGCCAACGGACGTGACACTGGGAACTGCGTGTCACTACTTCGGATAAATGTATGTTCATATCCCCTTCTCGTTGTTCATGTTATTTAGTTACATGCTTACAATACTTTTTACTTTACTTACCCTGATGAATTTAAATTTTATTTTGCAGAGTGCCGATTCTAGGCAGAGCAACATGCTCATACTGCAGGAGAGCTGCACTGACCACACGGCATCATATGTAATCTATGCGCCTTTGGACATAGTTTCTGTGAACACCGTGCTTAGTGGCAGCGATCCTGACTACGTAGCCCTGCTGCCATCTGGGTGTGCTATACTCCCAGAACCTGAAACTGGAGGGTCCATGTTGACTGTGGCCTTCCAGTTTCTGGTGGATTCGGTTCCCACCGCGAGACTCTCTCAGGGGTCTATGGCACCAGCTAAGATCCTCATAGTTGGCACGGTGGAGCAGATGAAGGCCTCATTGTCCTTGGACAATGAAGCATGACCAGCTCTTCTTGCTGCCTCAACAGTTTCCGTAGGTAATTATGTTCTTACTTTTGTTGTACTAATATTTCATCTACTTGATTTGAAGCATTACTGATCATTGTTTGTATATCTTTTCACAGTATTTAGAAAAGTGAAGAGAAAGGAAAGAAGCAACCAAGGTGGTGAGGAATTTTGCTTAATCCAAAAGAGGGGAGAAGCCAAGAGAGCACCCTACATGATCGTTAAAGGATTAGAGGGGTTCGGAAGTTGAAGTCTTGAACAAATCAAAGAAAAAAAATTAAGCTACTAGACCTTATGTACTTCTGAGTTGTAATTTTGTTTCTTTTCAACTTTGTTAACTTTGTACTAAGGATTACAGTTTTGCCTCAATTAAGTGGGATTTAAGCTCTTTGAAACAAATATCCCTTCTATCAATGTTCTTACAATTGTTATGTTTGCTGTGGAATCATCACAAATTAAAGGAATTGCTACTGGTGTAAGCCAAGCAGAACACTCAAACTTTCTGGGCAAATTTCACAGGAGTTTATCTACATAATGTGGAACTCTGATTCAATTAGAATAAAGACTAGAAGCATTATTGTGCAAAACAAAAATTTATCTACAACTAATCGAGATTCCCTTGCTCATTGTTTTCCTTTTCTTTCTATAAACCATGTAATGTTATTCTAATTACCTAATTTTGGGCTGAGGGAGAAAATTATATATTAGAACAGATAAAATCATGATTAACAGTGTAGTTACCAGAGGAGGGAGGACGTGCTGGAAAATCAACCAGCTGAAATTGTCTTTAAGAGGGTGAATGGGACTTGCCATCAGTGCTTGGGCTAGCTTCTTGTTTGTTATCACTACTCTTTCTCCTGAGCATATGCTTGATCTCTTCTTCTTTCTTATCTACAAAATCCATCAAGTCCTTGAAACTAGTTACCCGGAGTGAGCGTCGACTAGATCTGGGAGCAGGTTCAATTTCCTCAACATCCCTCTCGATGGCCTCTGGACTAAATCTGCGGTATTGACATAAGATTCTACAGAAAAACACAGCAAGAGCAATGGCGCATGCAATTCCACATATAAGAAACAAGCCCCAAAAGCTTGTCAGTGATAGTCGGTTTGCATCATGTTCATTGGGTTGCATAGAGCACTCGCTACTCCCAAGCCATTTATTACGGATCTTTTGGAGGTCACCGTTCTCCGAGAGTTGAAGAATGGCAGTTGACAAATCAACAGCAAGAGGAGAGTCCCTTTGGAATGCCTGAGAAAGTCGAGAGACTATGAGAAGGCTGTTTTGTGACACAATAGAAATGCATCATTGACTAAAACTAAACATATGGACTAAACCATGCATACTCTGAATTTTCATGTCTGACCTCATCCACTTGTATAATAATTGAAGGCAGTACGATTCTAGATGAACAATTTCTCATGCTATATCTGTTCCATTTTATAGGGGTGATATGGAGGCTTTTAAATCAGAAATTAGAGTATATTAATACTTACAAATCCCCATCCGCTTTTTGTAAACTCCTGCCCAACAATCCTGAATGCACACTTGGTGGAGGTCATAAACAGCTCAATATAAGGAAGCTCATCGACAATGGCAACTACTCCGCCACGTTTTGGCCCATTCTGAAGGGCTTTGCCGTAGTCTTCCATGGTTTTTAAGGTAACAAGTCTAGCCTCTGCTATGTTCAGCTCATCAACCAAAAATTTCCGTGCAAATGTCCCATCTTGGATTCCAATTGGATCATTACTCGATATCAAGCTGTCTATCCCTTCAATTCGTGATGCCAGCTGTTGTACAGTGAGGATCGATGTCAAACTAGCTGTATAGCTCGAATTGATAATCAACACCACAAACAACCATATAATCAGCACCAGCCGTCCTAGAGTGCTCACTGTGTTCTCCCCTGAGCCAATTCAGTCATAGATGATGTTAGAAGTGCCCAAGAGGAAGTGACATTACTGAAATTAATGAAGATTAAGCAGAAAGTACATACTATGTGAGAAGAACATCGTTGAGAAACTAAACCTGCAAGGCAAAAGCAGTTTTAGTAAAATTACACAAATAAAAGCAAAAATCTGCAAGCAGCTAAAGAATACTTCCAAAATGGTCAAGTACAGAAATTTGAAGTTATTCACCAATTTCATTGTCATGCCAATTTCTGCGCATATCAAACACAATCATGATTTTCAGGACTTTTTTGTTTTCAAATAAAACACCAAGTGCTTTAATAGGCACCCAGGCAACATCTAGGTCACCAATTAGCGAATTTGGACATTTTTCCTTTCCAGAAAGACACCTTGTGACTACATGAATCATAAAGTCTCAACAAATCAGAGGCCTCAATGATGTAAAACATACTAACCAAAAAATAGTCATGAGCTGTTGCCTCGGTGGACCACGGAACTCGTGATTAATCCTGTGCTCAAGAATCCAAACAACGGCTCCCACAAGAAGGAAGAATGCACCGGTGACTAACCACATCTGATAAGTGAATGGCTTCAGGAATGCCCAAGTGTCTGTTTTTACCTGTTTGACTGGAACAACTACAACTAGTCCCGACTCCATGTAAGGCTGTGTAAAATCAACCATTCTTGTCCTATTAGTAGTTATTGTAACATCCCCAACAGCTGCATCAAAGTTCTGCAAAACAGAAGTGAGCATTAGTCAGCAATCCAGAAATCCCAAACCAAGCCCATTTAGTCATTGGATAATACACTTCCAACAGTCCTTTATCAAGAAATGATAACTGGAAGACATACAGTTAAAATGATTTAGCATCTAAAATTAATCCTAAAGCAGACATTTATCTATATAGGTAAGTTTTTCCACCACAAACTGAAAAGCTAAAGACTGGACCAAGATACTCACATTTAGAGCAACTTGGGATACAAGATCATTATACTGGGGATTCCTCTTGCCACCTCCGTACAACACATATGTGCGTGGCACAGCATAAGGCAATAAGTTTATAGCAGCTTCAAATACATCAATACAATATCCTCTGACCCCAGGAGGACTCTTGTCTTTAGACACAAACTCTTTGTAACTTACTCGGTCAGGCACAGCAATACGCAGTGGCTTGCCATTGTTGGGAAATACCCATCCCCGAGGTGTGGTTATAGTTTCACCAGGCCATATAACACTATAAAGATGTGGAGTGCTGCCAGACGTATTTAAAGACTTCTCATATAATATCTCTGGCTCAGTTGTTGAAAGACTAGTAGAATTTGACCAATAACCAATTTTACGAAATCCAGTTCCACCAATGTTCAGAATGTCATAAGCTGGATGAATTAAATTCTTATCCAGATCAAACTGAAGCTGACCACTTACACCTGTGAAGTTCATCTTAAGAATTGTCTGCAAGTAATGTTGGCCTTCATCAAATATTCGGAGTGATGATAAGTGCAGTGCACTTGTATTTGTATCTTTCAACTTTGGGTCATTAGAGAAAGATACAGTCCCTCCGTCATTGAGAAAAACATCAAGGGCACGGGCTGCTAACCAAACAGAGTCATATGCATAGAGAGCATAAGAATTGAAGCCTGGACTCCCTTCATGTTTTAGTTTGTTCCATTTAGATGCAAAACTTTTTTTGAGATCAGTATCCGGGGTATGATGACGAACAGCAACAACTCCTTGTAAAAGATTCATTTTGTCGGGGTCAGGTGGTACTAGAGAATCTAAATGAGTAGGAAGCCAATCTGTTGCAATCCAAACATAGCCACTGGTCATCATTCCAAGATCCTTGGCAACAGAGAAGATTGACAAACCAGAGTCAGGATTTACATGTACAATATAAACTCGAGATTCCAAGAGGTTTACTCCCACCAACAAGTCATTGATATCGCTTAAGGGGGCCCCAGGAGAGAAGGCAGCCTTGTAAGCAATCTTGGAACGCTTCTTCGCCAAGGCATCACCTAGAACAGAAATCCCATTTCTGCCATAATCATCATCTACAAAAATAGCAATTACTTCTCTCCATCCAAAGTACTCAACCATATCAGCAATTGCATACATTTGAAAATAGTCACTCTGTGTGGTGCGAACAAAATACGGGTATTGTAGAGCAGAAAGGGAGGGATCTGTTGCTCCAAATGACAAAAGTGGTACACGGAGCTCATTAACAACGTGGGATATGACGTGAGATATTCCAGAGGATTGCGGGCCGATTGCAACAACTACATCATTTTCAATCAGCTGCAAAGCTACATGGAGAAAGAGAGGAAGACATCACTATAACGTTTTGTTCTAAAAGAGAAAGAAAGGCACAGATAACAATTATAAATATGGTCCTAGTTGTTTCTTTTCTCATCCATAAATTACTGGTTATCAGACAAGAAGTGAGTCAGGCGTGGGATCAACTTAAATGAAGGTCCTATTGATATATAACTTCAACAAATAAAAGGTAGACCTCTTGAGCTTCATATCTGATATAAGGGATATCAACTCAGTAAAATCAGAACCAGCGATCATTCAGCTTATAAAGTCAAAAATGCAGATCAGCAGAACATCAAGAAACTTGTGCTAACTATAGTGTTCAAGCAGGAAGAAACACACAAAACCTACCATCTGCATATTATAAAAAAAACATCAAGGGAAAAATCTTAAGATATGATTCAAAGTATCTTTGACCAAGAAAAAGGGCCTGAATTAACATTTGTACTTTCAAGTCTCTGATTTTTTAGCATATTTCAAGTCTCCGAGTTCTTGGCATTTTCAAGTTCACTACCTTTAATCAATATACAACTGAAAAACAGAATGTGCAAACAAGAAAAAGCCTCACGATATTCTATCAACATGATAGTCTACATTCTACAGCAATGAACATTGCAATACATAGAAGTTCAAAACGCATGATGCCAAAGTTCTAAACTTTAAAGATAAGAAGAAAACATAAAATGAAAATTCAAGATTATAATAGAAATTGATTTGATTTCTAAATACGTTCCCAGTTCAGAGTATCTCCAAAACCTATATTTTCAATGTAAACATAATTGCAGTTTGGCTTTCTGACATCCCAAAAATGGAGGGAAATTAAAGCTTAGCAGACTAAGAAATAAATGAATTGAGTTTCAGGAAATACCTTCCACAGTTCCAAGAAATCCACTGCAATTTGTATCATGGAAAATAATCTTCAATTTAGTCCCCTTGAGAACACTTGAATCAGAATTTACTTCATCAATTGCGGCTAGGATTGCTGGTTTGGCCGATCTTCCAATGGCTGAATTGAAAGTAAACAGAGCCCCAAAGTTCAGAGAACTCGGCCTCTTAGAGGAGACGGTGGCATTTCTAGCCTGAGCCATCACTTCCATGGGCACCCAAATACACAAGATCAATGTAAGCAGTGTTCTTCCCTTGCATATATCGGTCAAGAAGGTCTCCATTTCTACTGAGCTCTGTTGATTCTTGAGCTTTGAACTAGGCTACACCAGCATTGATTACAGGGGCAAAAATCTGTCAACAAAGGCAGATTGAAGAAAGAAAACACAAATAAATAGTTTCTGCTCAGACCAACATGAGTCCAAAATTCTCAGAACTGAATCAGATACAAAGATTTACCTTGAACACTAAGATTTTGCCCCAAATACCCAACAAAAATCCAGAAGAAACTATATAATATCAAAGCCAGGCCACCTTGGATTATAGAAAATTGATACTCACTTGGGAACCAGAAGAACAAGTTTCCAAATGGTTAGTCCTCAAAGCTCAATACTTTATACTCCTATCATCACTACCAAATCAAGCCAGGAATCTCAAAACAACAAAACACTAAACTATATAAACAAGTTGGTGAGGCAACCACATGCCAGACTGATAAAGTACAAAGAAAAAAAAAGAAAGCCTATATTAAATGACAGATTTGAAGCTGTGTAAAAGTGGAAGATGGCATTTTCAGTTACCTGAAGGCCGAGCTTTGATAAAGGCCGTACAAGCATATGCTCAAAAACACAGAAGAGAGCTCCTTCCCATTATCAGCCAAAAAGAGAGAGAACCTCAACAGTGTTCCAGACCCAAGTAAAGAATCATTCTTTCTCAAGTTTCCAACTTTACTAGTGTATGGCTCTTCAGTCTTCACCAATTGGGCTACTCACGTTCTTTGCAATATTAGGATTCGAATCCTCATGACCAACCAATCAGAAGAGAGAGACAGAAGAGAGAGCGAGAGAGAGAGAAAGAGAGAGAGAGAAAGAATTCTGATTGGTTGGTTATAGGACCAGCAGCCTCTGTTGGTTGGTAAATTCGAATCCGTAATATTATACCCTTTTGAATTATTGCGGTTCTGATCAACACACGTCAGCCAAGAAGATGGGAACCCATTTTTTTTTGTTTCATGCACTTCTTTCACACCTCAAAGCAAAGTGCCAAATACCTGAGAATGATCCTCTTCTCAATTAAAAAATGAAGGGAAAACATGCTGAATACTACACATGACTTTTATCAAACATGTGATGTGCGTTCTACTTCTACATGACAACAAGCATCCTGAAAATATTTGACCAAAATTTCCACTGTACAATTTTCACCCAAAGCAGAAACCTAAGATCAATATCGTCATTTTCAGTTTCATATTCCCTTGAAGATGTAGATAAGAGCAAGTATCTAGAGTAATAGACCCTACTAGGCTACTACTTCTGTGGACTATAACATTTCAGACGACAGAATAATTCTTACACTAAATGCTCCCGGTGATGAGATTTCAGCATTCATTATATATGAAATGAATTGAACCCACCCAGAAAAATGGATTCCAAGAATAAACGCTCATCATGATTATCTGGGTCACAACCTCGTGATGCTAACCAGAGAGAGAGAGAGAGAGAGTCTAATCCAATTCAAAGAAAAAAAACACTGGACTTTAATGAATAACATGACTAAACTTGACAAAGATTGCATCTTTGGAATCACATTCCTAATAATTCATAGTAGAATCCAGATGCTGTCTATATATATGGTATTGCTAATAATATCATGTTACCCTCAAATCAAAAAAATAAATATCATCTTACCAATATATGCATATATAGTGATAGCAGGCCAGTTTAGAGATTCTGGGAAAAAGACGTAAAAGAGAAGAGATGTGGGTGCTGATCGACTAGCTGGGTCCAAATGAAGACAGTGATATTATTATCCCACCATCACATCCACATACTTCACCATCATGATCGTTATGCATGTAAAACCTTTCTCTCTTTTTTTCTCTTGTAGAATCTAATAACATGTCGACAAATGTACTAACAGAATGACCGTACGTTACCAGTTTGTTCTAGTGTTAATGAGAATATTAGCATATGTGTCGATTATGTGACCAAAATAGTGGTGAATTCATTGCATCAATCACGACACAGTTGAAAGTGGTTCGAATGAGATCAGAGGAAGTAAACAGAGACTTGTGTTAGAGGTGAGAGCAATGGCGGAATCACAATCAGGGAATAGGGTACTATTGTGTTCTCCACTAATTTCAGTACTTCACTACTTCATGTCTATAAGAAAAAAATGACAATATTATGATTCCCCCACTGCAGGTCAATCCAGTACATAATACTTGTGGCTTGTGCGTGCATCAAAGAATCGCGGTTGGCTACTCGGCTTGGTCTCGAATAATCATAATTGTTGAGAAAGAAGAAGAAAGATCGGAGAGGCAATTGCTATGACAGTTCAGTCATGTAAGCTAGTAAGAATCTTTAGTGTTTTCATGGTGGCCTGATCAAAGTTGCTGTTTCTCACTTTCTCACATGCTTGCATACCAAAACCATACTATTGCCAGTTAAGTAAACCAGATAGGATAAAGTCACAATCTTCTCAATTTTATACGAAGGCAGGAGTAGGACAACGATATTGATTTTGGACCCAAAATAAGTAGCTAGATCACTGGATAGGGATATTTAAATAAAGACTAAATTCAGTTTACCTCCTCAAATTTTAGGACTAAAATCAGTTTGGTCTTTGATTTTTTTTTAAAATCACGTTGGTCATTCTACTCTCAAATGACATCATCTAAGTCCAAAATTTGAATTTTAGTACAAAAATGGGTGACTTTGGTCCTTGACAAATGACGTTTTTTCATTAGAATGTTTATTTGCCCTCTTTGTAGGTTAAAAAGCTCAAATGTGGATCCCACTATCAGTTTCAAGTCAGCAAATGATATTATTTTTGGAGTCATATTAAAATTTTGGACTTAGTTGATGATGCTTGAGAGTACAAAGACCAACGTGATTAAAACAAAAAGTCAATGACCAAACTGATTTTAGCCCTAAAATTCAGAGGATAAACTGAATTTAAATCCTCAAAATAACCATGCAATTTATAGAGTTGAAGCTCATTTAAAAATGATTACTGAAAGTTATATATGAGATATATTTTGGGTCTTCAAGACGTGCCAAGATTGTTGTCATTTTCCAATAGTAGATTAATAGAGGGAAGTCTTTGATAGAGAATCCGGATTATTACGTGCGCCCTTCACCTATAATATGAATAAGACTGTTTTTTCCACACCATTACAGTATCAATCACATTTTTCACAACTTGGTGATAACTGAATTAGAATTAGTGAATAAGGGCAAGTAATCTCAACAAAGCAATCAATCTTATAAAAAATATTGACCACCGAAAAAATGTGATCCTCATAATTCACAAAAGACAAACTAATTCGAATAATTTGTTTTCATTCTTTTTCCAAGACAATAAGCTAAATGAATTGAAGTTTAAAGCATTATGAGAATAAGAAAGTCCAAATTTCGCAACTTGCTTTTACATATTCAAAGTGACCACAATTTGCAAAGGCATCAACAATAAAGTTTGTTTCAAACGAACATAAACCGACTGGAATCAAAATCAAAAGAGTGGGCATTGCTCAGTTTTGTTCTTGTTTTTTTTTTTTTTTTTTTCAATAAAACACAGTTTTGTTCTTTTTTCACCAACCATTTGTGTTTTTAGAGACTTTTAAGAAAGGAAAGCCAACATGATACATGTGTTCCTTGGCACTCACACATCTTCTTCTTCTTTGGTTTAGGCCCTAACAAGTGTGTAAACAGTAAACACACAACGTTTGCACTGTTGGACCATAATCCAATTTCGTATCTTGGTGGTTGCGTAGCTTCATTGCCCTCGTGTCACCTCAACTGAAGCAAAATATCTTATTAGAAAAGAAAAAAGCCAAGCAATTCATGTTCTTATGCTAGTTCCTGTACCATAAAGGACTAAGATGTGCCAAACTTACGTGACCTGAAAACTACCTGAAGCTTTCAAAAGGGCATCAAACCCCTGTATGTGGCTCATATTGCCCATTCGTTGCTAGATATTTTCCAAGGCCAAATAGGAGATTCTCCACATATGCTATACAGCCCTAGACAATTTACAATTTACGATAGCAGCCCTAGATATGGTCCTGCTGCTACTGTGCCTCACTATCATGGGATGCACAATCAGGTATGGTTGTATGAGCTAGAGGAGGAAAAAGTCTAGGGAGACAAATCAAAACTCTTCTATAAGTGTCTTCATGTACGGCTGCCGGCGACCCTAAAGAAGAATCACTCTCCTAGAAGAGGGACCAAGACCCTCTTGAACAATGCGATTGGGAGCATTTCCTTTCAATTTGTAAATAGTTTGTTATAGTTTCTGGATACTGTAACTACTGGGATATGGCCAAGTTTTTGAACTTCTGTTACTATTTCACTGTAAGAAAATGCAACTGTTTGTATAGACAAAAATGGGGCTAGTACTCTGGTATGGACCCTATGGTGCTCAATGTAGGGTACAGTGACTATTATCTGAGGATCTTATGGCTGTAGGCAATGCAGCATCAAATGTCCCCTATTAATGTGTTGGTTAATCTAAGCATATATGAGGACAAGGATCTAGGACAAGAATCATTTAGTACTGGGGACCTGAGCACCACCAACAATGGCATTTAACTTGGACCACTGGAAGGAGGCAAGAAACTTCTCATTTGTGCATTAACTTGGTGTGGATGCAATCATGCAAACCAAGTCATTTGATCACATTGCACCAATCAATCTGTCACTGAGGTTGTCGGTGAGCCGTGGCTTAGTTGGTTGAAGTGTTTAACTGACAACTTTGAGGTCACGGGTTCAAACCTCGTTGACATATGTAAGATATGTGAGTTATTAATAAAAAGTTATAAAAAAAAATAAAAAAAAATCTATCACTGAGGTTAAATAGTAATTACTAAAGTAACTGCTTTTTTAATAAAGGTGAACTCTTGTTTTATTTCTGTGAAGTCATACATTTCAATTCCAAAATTACTTTTTCCTCTGAAAAAAAGGGGCTTGTTATATACGTTTCATCTTGTTCCTACAGAAAATGTTATTTTCTTAACCCCCAGACTTTTGGAAGCCAAAGTAGGTACTGCAATAACAGCAAAGTTAAGCAGATAAAAACAGAGGAGCTAATATCAGGTCCATCCAACATTTCCTGTTGATACAGGATTGCCTAAGAATGGGAACAGCAATATATCTGAAGATAAGCTCCAAGTCTCCAACTAAACAACATTTAAAGCTGCAAATAACTACTCATAACACAGAACTCCATGATGCATGTCATTCTTGTCATATAGAATACTGAGAATATTATTTCTCAATTAAGCACTGAGCTAAAGAAGTGATTATATACATGATTTCTGGTGTCGTAATATCATGATCAATTACGAGAAAGAAAAGTATTCAGAGTTCCAATTTGTACTATGAAACATCTAAGCTTTTCTTTCTTTGACAACATATCTAGATACTAATCAGCTAACCTGAACTTGAGGATTATCACGCTGAAACATTCTCTTGATAGCTTCTTCCTTCTCATCAACGAAGTCCACAAAGTTAGATATGACCTGAGAACATTGAGTATTCGATGAGCTTCTGGATAGAGGAGAAGGAGGATTTACTTGTCGTCTTTTGTACTGGACAAATTGGTAAATCATTCTCATCAGAAACACTACAAATGCAGCAACAGAGAAGGCACCACATAATAGATATAAACCCCAGAAGCTGATCAAGTGGAGTTGGTTAGGCTCAACGTCCTGATCCTTATCACCAGGACAACCCATCTTACAAAACCATTTCTCGTGGATCTTCTGAAGCTCTCCATTCTCAGAAAGTTTCAAGATTGCAGTCGACATGTCTACAGCTAGGGGAGAATCTTTTTGAAAAGCCTAATTCATATAGGTGAACAGACAAAATAAGACGAGGT
The DNA here is from genome assembly GCF_000184155.1 of Fragaria vesca subsp. vesca. Taxonomy (NCBI): domain Eukaryota; kingdom Viridiplantae; phylum Streptophyta; class Magnoliopsida; order Rosales; family Rosaceae; genus Fragaria; species Fragaria vesca. The sequence goes on from NC_020491.1 coordinate 9,819,134, forward strand.
AATAAAAATAATCAATAAATAAGATACAAGGACAAATTAATGGCTCAATTTCATGATGTTGGTCTAACTTTGCAACTGCTCTATCGTATTGATGACAAAGAGGTACCATAAAATAGTACATTCCAAGGGCACAAAGAGATGTTAGTCTTTGATTCATTGTAATGAACCTAAAAGTGGAAAGGGATTGTCCACTCCAAAGAATGTATGGAAAATCCCCATTTTTATTAATTACTTCCCGACCACTATTATTCTTAATTTACCTCATAAGTCTAACTACATTCTTTATTAATAGTGATGTTTCATTCAGCTCCCATGTTGGAACACTACACATTTCTCCAAACCGTGTTAAAACATTGACGGTTTTCTCTTTCAGAATATATTTCATCTTCCTACTTTAGATGGTAGAGAAAATCACTTCTACTGCTGTATGATGAATAAAACTTAAAATATAGATGCAAAAACCTCTGGCCTAAAAATTGAGTAAATGTAATATCAAATTAAACCAGTAAGGGAGCACCTGCATTTGCAGTTTTACCCAAAAAAAAAAAAAAAAAAAAAAAAAAAAAAATACAAGCATGCATGTATTATGTATACACATCTATTTTGATTTTTGAAGTTATAAATAAAGGTACTTACAAATCCCCATCCGCTCCTGGTAAATGTTTGCCCAATAATCCCAAAGTCTGTTAGCCTTGAGAGAAACAATTCAATATACAGTAGCTCATCTATAACAGCTCCCACCCCTCCATTATCTGGTCCTTGCCGTAGTGCTCTCTCATACTCTGCTGGGGAACCTAGAGGAACAAGTCTTGAACTAGGAATGTAGAGGGTTTCAGTCAGATAGTTATAAGCAAATGAACCTACTTGGTACCCTATGGGCAAATTGCTTGCGATCAAGCTATCAATTCCAGTGATGGGTGATGAAAGCTGCTGAACCGTAAGGATTGAAGTCAAGTTTGCAGTATAGCTTGATGTGATTACCATCAACAGGAAAAGCCACATCACCATCACTATCCGCCCCAGTGGGCTCACAGTATCTTCTTCTGTAATTGATAAAAGAGTACACACTTTACTATAACGTTATGTGGCTCCATAAAAAAAAAATTTAAAGAAAGAAAAATGAATACAAAATCAAAGTGATGGTAGAAGAAGCGCCACAAACTAGTCTTATTCATCCTTTCAAAAACAATACACTATCAATATAATGCAAAACAATATTCAACAGCAAAACTAGTGGTCAAAAATTTCAGAGCTTATGAAAGAAAATGCTCAACTGTAGTGTGGACATCCTATTTTCTGTATTAAGATGACTTGTGCCAGGTCATCTTGTGAAAAGGAATTTGTCATCATATCAATAAGCAACAAGTTTTAATTTATAGAAAACATATGAGACAAATAGACACGAATTTTTTTAGATTTCATTAAGAACAACATGTGGCACTGGGGGACAGAAACAGCTGGTATTAGTTCACTGAGTGGCAATGAAAACTTAAAATGAACACACAGTTATCTGTGTATTTTAGTTTGGAGCAACATTCAAGCTTCTAGTTTTTATAAACAAGGTATAATTGGCCAAAGAAAAAAGATAATGTATAATCAATGACAATGTATCAGAAAGCACTATCTCCTGAAAACTACCTTATCATTCCTCTATTAAAGTTAAAACTTGGAAGTGTGGACTTAGAGAACCAGAGAGACTAAGAAATAATTATAATGGTTTCCCACACAAATGCTTACGATTTTTCTTGAAAAGTGTTGAGAAGCTGAACCTGCAATAAGAAACAGGAGACTGGCATCAGAACCATGTTTGCTAAGTATATGATTGGTTAATTAGAACATTAAACTCTTAAGTTAAGAGAAATGGCAGAATAATAATTAGAACCATGTTTGCTAAGTATATGATTGGTTAATTAAAACATTAAACTCTTAAGCTAAGAGAAATGGCAGAATAATAATTATCTAAGAAAACATTGAAGATATTATTTCTGGAAGAGTTGTACATGTCAACGTATAGAAGGCTTACAGGAACATTGTAGCAAGCTGCTTCTTAGGGGGACCTCGAAAATCATCATTGACTCGATGCTCAAGAGTCCACATAACCACAGCAAAAATCACAAACGAAGCTGCTGTGACAGACCACAGCTCCCAGGTAAAAGGTTGAAGAAAGACCCAAGCATTTGACTTTGAATTTTCAACGGGCGCCACTATGACTAACCCAGTGGTAGCATAAGGCTGAGAAAAATCCACAATCATTGTCCGGTTTTTCACAATTGCAATGTCCCCAACAGCAGCATCAAATACCTGCCAAAAGTTTCAGTTACAAAGGTGTTGATCAGATGTAGAGAGATATTACTATGGTTTCTCTAACAAAGTAAGTTTCCATTTCATACTTGGCATGTAGATTCATTCAAGCTATCTGCAGGTGCTAACTCAACATCAAGTTTCCATGTATTGGTACGTTATCTTACCCCCAAGCAGACTCTCATTTTAAACATTCTTTGGGTATACCAATTCTAAAGCCAGTAAAGTTTACTTACATTTTGTGCCACCATCTTCACAAGCTGATCATAACTGGGATTAGACTGACCATCCCCAAAAGGTACAAATATGTAAGGAACATCATAAGGAACTAACTTCCGTGCTGCCAAAAAGACATCAATACAGTATCCTTCAAGCTTGTGGCTGTTGTTCTTTTCTGTAGCAAATTCAACAAAACTCACTCTTTTTGGCACTCCAATTCTCAATGGTTGTTCATCATCTGTGATCACCCAACCACGTGGCGTGACTGTATTTCCACCTGGCCAAGTAACATTTCCAAGCTTCTGATCCAGTGGGAGATAGCTAACTCTCCCTCTTTTAACAGTTTCTGGAGGTGAAACTGAAAACCCTGAATAATTAGACCAAAAACCAACTGTATGAATTGCCATTTTCTCAATATTGATAACATCATAACCACCACTAACAATGTTTCTGTCTTGATTAAATTGAACCTGACCAGTTAAACCACTCATATTTGTCTCCAATAACTTCTCTCGAAGAAGAGATCCACCATCAAATATTTTAAGCTTCCTCAGCTGAATTTCAGATGGTTCCAATTTTAGTAACTTGTCAAGGACAGAAAATGAAATATTTTCATGTTCATCTATAAAACGTTCAATCGCCTTCGCCACTGTCCACACTGTATCATAAGCATATAGTCCATAGACGTTTAACTCAGATCTTGCTAAACCTTCCTGCTGCATTTTTTTCCACCTAGACATATATGCACTCTTTTTATTGGACTGTGGGGTATGTTGACGTAGTGCAACTACACCATTAAGAACAGCTAATGAAGTTCGATTCATTGGAGAGAATGAATCAATGGTAGTAGAAAGCCAGTCCGTTGCAAACCACACATAGTCAGTGGTCATCATTTGAAGTCCTTTGGCAACATGAAAGATCCTCAACCCGGGATCAGGATTAATGTGAACAACATAGACACGAGGGCCAAGCAATTTGGATTTATTGAGCAAATCAGTGAGGTAACTTTGATTAAATTCGACAGGCAAAGCCAACTTATAAGCAATTTTTGACATTTTCCCCTGAAGTTCATCACCTAAAGCAGATATTCCATTCCTCCCATATTGGTCATCCACAAAGACAGCAATTACCTGTTTCCACTCATAGTAATCTATCAAACCAGCCATGGCAGCCATTTGATAGCCATCACTTCGCGTAGTTCGGAAGAAGTAAGGGAACTGAAGAGCAGACAGAGTTGGATCAGTGGCAGCATATGAGATAAGAGGTACTTGAAGACCATTAGCAATCTCAGAGATCATATGAGCTATTGCAGAGGACTGCGGACCAATTATGGCCACTATATCTTTGTCAAGTACCTGAAAAGCTGGTCCGAGAAGTATGCTATTACAATAATGCAGGTTGCATAATTTGAATTTCGAGTCAAGTACAGTATCAAACTTACGAGGGAAGGGAAAAAAGCTTAGAAAAATAAACCGATTATACTGCTTGGTAGTGTGGTAAAAAGGGAGAACATGCACATTTTTGCTGATAAAGGGGTTATAATGATAGAAAACTTCAGCACCAGTAATATGCAGCACAAGAGATGAACAAGCTTTAGCATCAATATTTGGAAAAGATGTTAGTAAATCAGCAACAATTATGAAAGGTTCCATAGATTATGTAGTATATGCAAACTGATATTAACTTAAACTAGGAAACTGAAATACTATATGCATGAATACTTCAGACTCTTAAAGAATAGATACAGAATACAATTTCAAATTTTAGTCAATAAAGAAAATTCACAACTGCCATAAACAACAAGAAGAATTGTCATTCACATACGAAAACAACTTTACTAATCACAAAGGTACCTTCAACAGATGCCAAGAACGCACTACAATTTGCATCCTCCATAAACAACTTCAGTTCTGTGCCTTTGAGTATTCCTGAATCTGCATTAACATCGGAAACTGCTGCTTGCATAGCTGGCTTTGCAACTCTACCTATAACAGAGTCAAAAGTAAAAATGGCTCCAATGTTCACCACAGAAGGCTTTTCGCAGTAAAAAGCACCAGTGAGCAATACCCATATGAGAGTATGAACTCCCAAAACCACAGTATATCTCATAATGGAACAAATTTGAAGGCTTAAAGCCACCACTCTAATTCCTCAAAGTAAAGACTCAACCTTGTCAGAAACCTTGGTGGGTTCTTCAAAAGTATGAACCATGTTAGTTTTGGATAAAGATGAAAACTTTAAAACAAGGCATTGTGAGGGTGCCTAGAGAATTACTGATTACCCCACATAAAGGATATCCTCTAACTTCTTGATCACTACCCAGTTGAGAATGAAACTTGAATTTGAGAGAAGCACTCAAACTTCAGTACTGAACTAATTGAAGTTGAGAACTTTCTTCAATGAAGTATTGATTTCCAGGGAAAGACTGAGCTTTGAGAATTGGAAAATGGTTGTCCAAACTCCAAAGCCTGAACTGAAGTTTGACAAAGCTTACAACACTGGGTTTAGTGATAATTAATGGGTGTGATCAAAAGAGAGGAATATTTGTGTAGAAATAGGATTGTGGTGGTTGGGTAATTGAATTTGGGATCTGGGAACCTGATGTTCCAAGTTGTGTGAATGAGAATTTTTTCGAACAGGAATTGAGAATCACATTTTGAAGGCAAATATTTTTGGGTCCACTTGCATGTCATGTTCTCAGGGCTTTCCTTTTCCCTTTGAGACTAGAGAGTTGAGAGTTTGAGGTATTCTTTTGCCTGTGCCCCGCTCAGAGACTTATCATGTACAATAGACAACAACCATGCTTAAAGTTTTTAATTGCCTAAACTATGATAAATGCTTTTCTCACCCAAATAATTTATCTTGGATGAACTCATGAAAGTCTGAAATACTGAAACTAATAAATAATTCTTAAAAGTTACTTTCAGAATTTATTTTTTAGATTTTAATAAAATCAAATAGGGAACATCAATGGAACAATGCTTACAAAATCTCTGTAGTCAGCATAGTCTCATGAGCTATGGAAATTTATCAAGAAGAGTTGTTATAATCTGCACATCATATCTACATTACAAATTTTCCAGACCAGGAACAAATGCTTGCAATGTGGTTAAGCAGAAAATGGATTGGGCTAGGAAAGCCCAAGTTTCTTTCAATGGGAGGGGCCCAAGTGCTGAGGGCAATTCCGTCATTCCAGAAAATGCTGGAACTGGATAACAAAGTTCCATCCTTTTCTGCTCTCCTCATCGTCAAGAGGAGCAAAAGGGTTCACAGAGTCAGCTGATGCTCTCAAGCTCTTAACAATGGCTTCCCCTATCACTTCCTCTTTCCAAACCAGGTCTCACATCCCAAACCTTCTCTTTACTACCTCACTCTATCTACTGTACTTCATGTCTAATTGTACTTTTCTCTTCTGCAATTCAAACCATTATTACTGTTTCCTTATCTTTTGGCCCATATCACATTGCACAAGGTTCATTCTTTATTTGTGGGTCACAATATTTGCCTGATTATTTGGGAAAGTTGGAGTCTTTATTGCTTTTCGAAACCTTTTCGACTAGATTGTAGTGGCATAAGAGATTGTATTCATGGAGGATTTGATTTTAAGTTTGGCTAAGCTAATCTTTGTTTAGATTTTACGGGAAATTAACAGCCTTGTCAACAAATGCATCTTACACAAGTACTTATGTTTATGAAGAACTGTTTATGAGTGTTTAGTTAGTATTGTAATGTAACTGTTGTGGAGTGTGTTTGATTTTCTGAACAACTGTTTTGGTGTTATGTTTTCAGTAATTTGCGGTCGGCCTTTTTGGGTGAAAGAAAAGGTTTCACTGTTTACAGTGCTCCTGCAACTAATGTGGGATTTTTGAAGAAGGCTGTGGAATGTAAGGAATCGAGAATTGGGAAGCAGCCAATTGAAGTGCCGGCCAATGTGACACTGAAATTGGAAGGCCAGTCTCTGGAAGTAAAGGGTCCTTTGGGGCAGCTCTCGATGATTTTACCACGAGAAGTTGTGGTGGAGAAGCAGGAATCTGGGGTTCTGAAGGTCAGGAAAGCTATGGAGACTAGACGGGCCAATCAAATGCATGGCCTTTTCAGGTAAAGTTTCTTCCATTTTTCAGCAATGCTCTTCCAAATGAGATTAGTCTTTTCAATTTGTCGTAGTTTTTTATTTTTTTTATTTTTTTTATTTTTTATAAATGTGTTCTCTGGTGATCTCTCAAATATAAGGATATTCAGTCTTTTAAAGAAAAGGTATGAGAGATGGGAAATAGATAGAGTTTTGGTATTGTAATATTCTAATGTGTCATTGGACCTCGCTTTCCGATATCATAGGTAGTATGGTTAACAAAGGATGAAAGGAATACTGATATGGATTGTAGTTGGGTAGGACCGTAGGAGAGTGGGTAATTCAAATACAACTATATGGGTATCCGCATGTCCGAGTAATGTAGTTGTTGCCTTGAATGACACCAGCAGTTCTTTGATTTGCTGTTATTTAAGAGGATTTTCATATTTGTTAATACCCTTGATTGTCTTGTCATAGTGTCTATACCTGATTTTAAAGGAGAAGAATGATTTAGCCATGTTAAGACACATAAATGTCCAATTTCAGATTTGTCAAAGGTTGTCAAATATCTCTAACCCTTCAGTGCCTGTTTGAATAATTTTCTCAGGACACTTACAGACAATATGGTGGTGGGAGTATCCAAAGGATTTGAGAAGAGGCTACAATTGATTGGTGTTGGTTATCGAGCAACATTGGAAGGAAGGATCTTGGTATTGAGTCTTGGGTTCTCCCATCCAGTTAGGATGGATATTCCTGATGGCATACAAGTGAAGGTGGAAGAAAACACCAGAATCATAGTTAGCGGATATGACAAGAGTGAAATTGGCCAGTTTGCTGCTTCCATCAGGAAATGGAGACCACCAGAGCCATACAAAGGTAAGGGTGTGAAATATGCTGATGAAATTGTAAGAAGAAAGGAGGGAAAAGCAGGAAAGAAGAAGTAATATTTTCCTTTCCTTGGCAATGGTTTATTTTTGTATTCTCACATTTGTGCTTGTCAATATGTATCAGAATTATTGAGATTATTGTTAGTTGTTGTTCATTCTTCTGGTATTCTGCTTGTTAGTCCACTGTAGCTTGTAATACATGAGACTTTGATCATGCACAATGAGAGATAAATATTATGAATACAGTACTGCGCCATTCCCTATTCTCAAGTCCATTTAATTTTTCTACAATACTAAATATTTAGAATTCGACAGGTAATGATGAGGCATGTAAGTTGCTCATATAGAATAAACATCCACACAAGAGTGGATGGACCTGAGGCAGGAGTTTTCCAGTAGATTATTGCCCTTCAAAATTGAAGGTTCATTAATCCTTACTGATATTGATATTTGCATTACTAAATAGTACTAGGTAGTGGACGGTGCTGCTACCCTAGTTCTACGAAGGTGTCACGGGATCACAAAGGAAACGCTGTGTAGACTGTAAAAACCACCATTTGACAGCTCTATCATCTCCATCATTTCCTGTTTTCAACTCCCAGAGAGGAATATAGCACCGGCCAAGATGCAAGACGCGCATATACGCCCCAGGCACACGCCTACTCGGATCTTATCGGTTTTCCGGCCACCTGTGACCCCCAATTTTTTTCGTATTTATTCAAGTCCAATGAAATGGCACTTGCATCATATCTCTGATGCTAGTTCTACTGTCCCATATTAATTCATTATTCTGGTTTCCATTAGGATTTAGGAAACTCAGATCCCATGTCCCAACGGACTCGGACACGCGAACTTATCCTAATTGATAAGTTGGACGGGTTCTCAAGTAATCCATGTATTACTGGGAAAGTTGGCTCTTGATATTATATAACAAAAACAGTCCCCCATGCTGTAGTTGTTGCATAGAACGGTTTTGGGTGATAATTAGTACATAAATGTATAGTATGATCAAGCGTAGGAATACCTTGTCAAGGAGACATTCGAGTATTAGGTCCCATGGCCATGGAGCCAGCATGGATGATAGGGGATGGACTCTACTCCACATCGGTTGCCGCAAGGGTGATCTCAAAGAGGTGAAGCGGCTTCTCGACGAGGGCATACTAGATGTGAATGTGGCTACATGTGGTGGTCACAAATCTAGAGGGGTCACCCCTCTTCACCTCGCCGCAGAAGGTGGCCATGTTGAAGTCATGGATGAGTTGCTTCATCGTGGGGCTAACATAGATGCTAGAACTAACCGGTTGGGCGGTGCTTGCGGCTGGACTCCTCTTCACAATGCGGCGAAAGAGAGGAGGAGGGAGGCAGTGAAGTTTCTGGTGGAGAATGGGGCGTTCTTGCCTGATGACATGCATGATTGTAGGTTTAACCCTCCACTGCATTACTGCCATGGTCTCCAGTGGGCTTACGAGGAGATGAAGCGGCTTCCGCTACAAACCTCATCGTCAGGGAAGAGCTCTTGCACATCTGAAACCTGATGCTGCTTTAATTTGTTAATTTGGTGAAACACCGGTGTTGTTGTAGCTGCCCTCTTTGGGTTCACCATATTAAAATTGGATGTTATTTTGCTGCACTGGGATGTAATGACAAGTTATTTGTGTAGCAATGTTTTCATCTTCAAGTGTTCAAGATTGTAATCAAATTTGTTCAAAAATGAAAGAACATATATATTGTGTCAATTGAAATATTTTAGAGAAATTAATTTATTCTTGTTACTCATAAACATAAGATTAGCGCATAACGAAATTAAAATATTCAAGCGGAATGATTAATAAGTAAATCATTTTGACATACCATTATTTTGAACATTCAAGCGAAATTGTGCCCTATCATTACTGTGGTCTACACACCATCTTCTACACCTTTGTCACTACCACCCTAACCACCTCCACCGTCACCACCTTCTCCATATGTACACTCTTTAGCGCACATACAACGTTGACAAAAGCCTTTACATTGGCTTTAATTCATAATTCATGTAATTTTCAATGTCCAATTTAATCTCTAAACCTCATTTTGATGTAGAACTACAATCCCGAATTTCTTTTGGCCATTCAACTTTATGTTTTCTTTCTTTCAATATTGGCTTATATTATTTCTTTTGGCCCTTTTCTTTCAAGTTTGCATTGTATTTTGTTTCCTCACATATCTGATGAAAAACACTGGGAATCATATACAACCGATGTTGGGTCGAACAACCCCAGAAGCCCAACTCTGATTCTAGGTCAAACACAAGAAGCCCAAATCCGTCATTCCAGTATCCGCTTCTCTCAAATATAAAACCCGCCATCTGAAAATTTTGAAACACAGCTGAAAAAGTTGGTTGCCGCCTAAAAAAAACATTCTCATTGGTCGACTTTACCAGCACGCGGATCACCATCCAAAAATTTCCAAAACCCTCCCAAAATTTCAAACCTTTCAAACCTCACCGCTTCTCTTCACCACTATAAATACACCCTCCAATTCACCCCCAAATCCACAAATTGAAAACCTAGAACCCTAGTCATTTCCAGATCTCAGACATGGCACGTACCAAGCAGACTGCTCGGAAATCCACCGGAGGCAAGGCGCCGAGGAAGCAGCTGGCCACCAAGGCTGCCCGGAAGTCGGCTCCGGCGACCGGAGGAGTGAAGAAGCCCCACAGGTTCAGGCCGGGAACCGTGGCGCTGAGGGAGATCAGGAAGTACCAGAAGAGCACGGAGCTTCTGATCCGCAAGCTGCCGTTCCAGAGGCTTGTGAGGGAGATTGCTCAGGATTTCAAGACTGATCTCAGGTTCCAGAGCAGCGCTGTTGCCGCGCTTCAGGAGGCGGCGGAGGCTTACCTTGTGGGTCTGTTTGAGGACACTAACCTCTGTGCAATTCACGCCAAGAGGGTCACCATTATGCCCAAGGACATTCAGCTTGCCAGGAGAATTAGAGGCGAAAGGGCGTAGGAAAACCCATTGCTTTGTTGTTTAAGAGAATCATGAATTACCTATGGTTGTATATCTTTTTAGCTTTCGGCAATCTTAATGAGAAGGTGTTTCTGTTTTGTGAAAATTGCATGTTTTGGTTGTGTCTTGTTTTGTTTTTGTCATATGTGCTGAATCTGATTGAAAACCCAAATTATAATTTTCTTCAGCACAACCTTCAGTGAAGAACAGAATAAAAAATTGGGGAAACTTGTATTTGCTGATAGAACTAATTCAATGAACTAGTCTTTGCTGTCTTCCTGAGAGCTCTAACCGCAATCACAATGGCTACAATTGCGCATTTCTTGACCTTAAATATGTAATTCATGGCTTTGATACAATGTTCAAATAGCAGTCACAAGTTAAAATTTGAAACTCCTTGCTATTCGCAACCAACTAACCATTTAGAGAAGCCAGACCCCAAAACTATACACATCATTTGTTTCAGACACAGGTGCAGGCCTGAACCAATCAGGTGCAACAATCAACATGTTCAACACAGGTCACTGCAAAGACTTGCAGAAGGTGTAATCCTGTATTTTCTCATTTTCTGCTTAATTTTGATATCAATGACAGAAAGAGAGGAAGCAATCTTCAATGGCTCGGACCTTCTTCCTCATCAGTTTGTATGTAGTGGTTTCTTGAAATTGATCCAAGTAACTTGTATGTACAACTCGTATGTTGTATCACATATTTTGTGATAGTGTCATCAATCTTCAATGGCTCGCATCTTCTTCTTCAACAGTTTGTATGTGGTGGTTTATGAGAGGATCCAGGTCCCAGAATTATGTCATTATGCATCCAATAAACAGATTGGAGCGGTACATGGGTACGTTGAATCACATATTTTGAGAAAGTGTCATCAATCTTCAATGGCTCGCATCTTCTTCTCAACAATTTGTATGTGGTGGTTTCCTGAAATTAATCCAAGTGAGTAACTAGTACCGAGTATTATAAGAGTGAAACTACACTAACATTAATAATACATTAAGCTTCAAGTTCACAAAATAACAACAAAATAACCATCACTTCACCAGATAAAAAAAGTACATATATGTAATGTATTCCTTAGATTTTGGTCTGACAATTAGGAAACATTAAAACTACCTAATGACAGGAAGAATGAAAGAAAGAAAGAAAGAACTCACAGCAATCAGGTTGTAATGGAAGGTCCCCGACAAAATCAAATACCTATGCCATGAATGAGCTACACAACCAAAAAAGGAAAGAAAAAATAATAATCAGTCACATTTACCGTGAGGTTAGCTATAACATGCAGATTTAGACTAGAACTAGTAATTAAAATGAACAATTGGTTATTTTAATGAGAAATAAAGTACCTGGCGGAAGTATCTCCAAGCTTCCCATTCGGTTAAAGTCCCTACTCTTTCTTCAAGATAGTCAAGCAAACTACCACCCTCCATCCATTCCATCACAATATATGCATATATTTTAGACATCTACCCCTCATAACAAGTCATCACATTTGAGTGCTTCAAATGCTGTGCCACAAAAATCTCTCTTTGTACTATATAAATGTTTTATAGAATTAGATAAGTGCCGTTTAACTACTATGCATTATAAAATATAATCATTATAGTGTTTATTAACGAGAAATCATGATTTAGCTAACCTCTCTTCTTAAACTTCTCTAGAGCCCCATGATTAATTTTTGGAAATCCTTTGAATGACAATATTTTTATTCCCACGGTTTGTCCAGTTGCAACATGTATGCATTTCTTGACCTTGGCAGTAGAACCCCTGGCAACTGTCTTACCAAACTGGTAACCTTGCAATTTGGAGCCATTTTTTCTGTACAAAGTAAGAGAGAGAAAAAAACACACACAATAAATGGAGGAAAGTTGCAGCTAAATGGAGGTATTCACAATAAACTTGCTAGGCATCGTATTGTGTCTATAGCTAATAGGGAACCAAGTTTGACTAACTTAAAGCGGGCGACGAGATATCAGCATGATGTTCCATTCCTTATTAGAGCCTATGTACTGGAGTTTTTCATAAGCAGCACATCTTGACTGTATGTGTGTAGCTGGGAGGTTCTATAATCAAGGAAGAAAAACATTTGCATCCTACTTGAAGGTTTTATCCAGAGAATATAAACCCTACTTCAAGTTCTTACGCTGAGAAGCTACCTCATAGCTTTTTCTTTGCAGCTAAAAGTGCTGCAACCACTTGGACTTACCCTTTACAAAACAGTTTCCCCTTTGAAAGGTTTTGTGCTTTCTCTCATATGTTTTCCCTCAGTCCTACTGTTTTTCAAGCATCCATGGCCTCTATAGACCTCAAAACTCCGCTTGAAAGCCATTTTTACAAGTTCATAGCTCAACAAGCACTTTCCTAGTATCAATTATCATACAATCTATCATGTATAATAAAATCTCAGATTCCTTTTCTTCAATCAACTCTACAAAAACTCAAAATTCACATACCATGTATACTAGGCTAAAAAATAACAGGCAGGAGTGATCTAGGGGTGGCGATCCAAAGAATGCAACTGTTTGCGATAGAAAGTGGAATTTTAAGAATATTGAGGTTCAAAACTCACCTCTGTGTGTTTGTCATTCGAAGTATGAGGTCACCTGCAACTGGTGTGGCAGGAATGCAGAATCGGAAAATCAGAAAATAGCACAGCAAAACCAAATTTCACAAACAAAAACCACAAAATACAAAAAGTAGAAATTTATATAAGATTCAAGGCATATAGGTTTACCTTGTTCTGCAACTCGATTATTCTGCCAGTACGACCTACTCGACTTGATGCAAAAACTCTTCTTTTCTTTCCAATCCCTCCCATCCCAAAACCATTCTGAATTAAAACAGCAAGCAACGAGCTCATGGCGATATTCTGAACGCCACCAGCCTGGCGTCCAGTGGTGGAAGGAAGGCGACGGAATCCGCCTGCGTCTCGTCCGGGTCGGGTCGACCAAAAAACTGGGCATTTCAGTTGGCGGCCGAGAAAATGAAGAACCCGAAAACCTAGGATTCCCCTTAAATAAGCTGGGTGATAAAAAGACGTATTTACCCCTGAACTGATTTTCACTAGCTGTAACTTCTTTGAGTTCTACGAAAGCGTGTTCACGAACTTGATTTAACGTGTTCTAAAAGCTCAAAAAAAGGTAATAATTAAAGAAGTTTTTTTTATAAAATTGGGAATGAAAGAGAAAATTAAATAATAATCGTTTACGGTCCAAATGACGGCAAACATGTAAATTTTGGTCTAGAATGTTACAACTAGAGCATCAAATGTATAAGGTGATCTTTAGATTCCTTGGCTTGGAGGTTGTATGATCTTTTCGATCAATAAAATTTTCTCTATTATTTCAAGAAAAAAAAAAAAAAAAAAAACCTCTAAACCTACTATTAAGATATAAAATATCAAAATTGGTGTGCTATTGTCAACGAGCCAAAAGAATATAGTGACTCAAGTGAAAATTTTGTATTTAGGATCAAATATATTCAAAATTGACCAACAAGAACCAAGCTAAGAGTTCGATGTTGATGTATAGTGGATGAGTCTAGTTCAAGAGACACCTTATTTGATACAATTTTTTACACTAATTTTCATTCCTTAGATTTAAATTGATCTAATAGTTGATATTAATCGAGAGTATGATTTAGCAAGTGACATGGAAATACTCTTATTTACCAATCAAAAAGTTATTATATTTAGGAAAATGAAATTCATTTTCTATAGAAAATCAAAGATTTTTTTTTACATGATTGAAAAGCATAAGAACACCCGTATCTGATAGCTGATTAATGAACGGAATAGAATTAAAAGTCTTGATAAGTAGTAAAACTAGTTTACCTCCTTCATCCAGTCCGTTCGGATTGTGATCCATAATAGAATGATTGTTTGCATCAACGTACTTGCCATTATCCCTAACCATATTCCCTATACAATATGCATGAAACACAGTCAATAACGTAGTAGCAAAATACCAAATTTGGTAAAATTTTAGTTTACGTAGAAAATAACAGTAAACCAAATTTGCTTAACACATTATCACTAATGTAAAATCTAACTGTCTAAGTAACTCGAACTGGCATTACCATAGCACCAAAGTCGAAGTAAAATCCAAGAAGGGCACCGAGCTTGCCATCCATACCCAACAGCAACACCGGACAAGACTGGCTGAACTCCATTAAGGAGGAGGGTGAGGGCAAGCAGAGGAGTGAGATCTGAGACAGCTGCGGCCACGGCTTCACCCTCCATGAAGGCGTAGCTGATAACGTTTAAATAAGAACAACTATGGCTGCGATGACGGAAATGATGAAGGAGATCGTAGTCACGACCACCACGGAAAATGCTGTGGACTTGGGATTCCCGGCTCCAAGCTCATTGCTTACTCTCACACTGCATATACATGATCGCAGAACGTACCCATCAGTACGTAACAACAGTAATGCTAAAATAGTTATATACCTCATATGTTATGTCTGAGCTAGCTAGCTAGCTAACTCATATATATACAACATTATTCACTGACCTTGCAGCTGCATTTAACCTGATTGAGATCATGAACACCCATCCTGATATCGTCGTGCTGCATTCATCAATTAGTCATATGTCATATATATCAATATATGAATACATACATTATATGGTTCATAGAGTTTTGACTGTCATATATATACACACACCTGTATATATATCATGATTAATTACATACACTATGTGGTACTATAGAGTTTGGCATGTAATAGAGTATTATGGAATTTTTCATGTACCAGATCACAGACGATAATTGTATTAGGTTATGAATACCAAATACAACTCTTCTCTAGTTCTCTTAGTTTTCTGAAAGAAGGTACCTGATGAATAAAGGGAAATACCAGAAGAGTACGGAGCTTCTGATCCACAAGTTGCCGTTCCAGAGGCTTGTGAGGGAGATTGCTCATGACTTCAAGACTGATCTCCGGTTCCAAAGCAGCGCCGTGGCCGCGCTTCAGGAGGCGGCGGAGGCTTACCTTGTGGGTCTGTTTGAGGACACTAACCTCTGTGCAATTCACGCCAAGAGGGTCACCATTATGCCCAAGGATATTCAGCTTGCCAGGAGAACCAGAGGCGAAAGGGCTTAGGAAAACCACCAGATCCCATTGCTTTGTTCTTTAAGAGAATACCTATGGTTGTATATCTTTTTGGTTTTGGAAATCTTAATGAGAAGGTGTTTCTGTTTTGTGAAAATTACATGTTTTAGTTCATCGCATGTGCTGAATCCGGATCGAAAACCCAAATTATAGTTTCTACTTCAGCGTAACCTTAAGTTAAGAGAAGAGTATAAATTGGGGAAACTTTTATCTGCTGATGGAACTAACTGGTTGAACTACTACCTGAAGTATTAACATAACATTCTTTGTAGTGTGTTACAGTCCTTCCTGGAGGCTCTTACCAAATGGCTATAACTGCGAATATCTTGACCTTAAACATGCGATTCATGCCTTTGATATTATGTTCATATAGCAGTCACCAGTTATAATTTGAAACTCCTTGTTCTTCGCAACCAACTAGCCATACACCAAAACTAATCACATCAACTGTTTCACACACAGGTGCAGGCCTGAACCAATCAGCTGCAACAATCAACATGTTCAATACAAGGTCACTGCCAAGACTTGCAGGAGACGTGTATTTGCTGCTTAATACTCACATATTTTGAGAAAGTGTCATCAATCTTCGATGGCTTGCATCTTCTTCTTCAACAGTTTGTATGTAGTGGCTTCTTGAAATTGATCCAAGTAACTTGTATGTACAACTCGTAAGTTGTATCACATATTTTGAGAAAGTGTCATCGATCTTGCATCTTCTTTTTCAACAGTTTGTATGTAGTGCCTTCTTGAAATTGATCCAAGTAACTTGTATGTACAACTTGTAAGTTGTATCACATATTTTGAGAAAGTGTCATCAATCTTCAATGGCTCGCATCTTCTTCTTCAACAGTTTGTATGTAGTGGCTTCCTGAAATTGATCCAAGTAACTTGTATGTCCAACTCATATGTTGTATCACATATTTTGAGAAAGTGTCATCTTCAATGGCTCGCATCTTCTTCTTCAACAGCTTGTATGTAATGGTTTCCTGAAATTAATCCAAGTAACTATTATAAGAGTGAACCTACACTAATATTAATATCACACTTAAGCTTGAAGTTTGCAAACTGTAACAAAATAACAATAAAATAACCATCACTTCACCAGAATAGAAAGGACATATGTGCATTCTATTCCTTCACCTTTGGTCTGAGAAGTAATAAACGTTCAAACTATCCAATAACAAGGAAGAAAGAAATAAATGAAAAAAGGGTATTTTCCAACATGTTTTTAAAGGTGAGTATAGACATTCATATTTAGGGGGATGTAGTAGCAGAGGATATATAAAGAATTGAACAGCTACTTTTTTACATCTAAATCACAATACAACATAAAAAGGCTTTCGCTTTCTTTCACATATGTTTTCCCTTGGTCCTATTGTTTTTCAAGCATCCATGGCCTCTATAAGATGACCTCAAAATTCTGCCTGAAAGCCACCTTTACAAGTTCATAGCTCAACAAACACTTTCCTAGTATCATTTATCATACAATCTCAGATTCCTTATCTACAATCAACTCTACAAAAACTCAAAAGTCACATGCCATGTATAGTACGCTAAAAAATTATACAGGAGGAGTGATCTAGGGGCAGCAATCCAAAGAATGCAACTGTTTGCTGAAGAAAGTGGGAACTTTAAGATGATTGAGTTGCAAAACTCACCTCTGTGTGTTTCCCTTGATAAGAGACTGAATAAGATCTTCTCTATCACATTTCATTTTGTTGACAGTCTCCAACAAGATGTCGTTGCCAATACCCTGAGAGCATATACACCCATAAGAACATATGTATACAATAAAAAAAGAAAAAACTCCAAAAAACTCCAAAGCAAGCATGAATACAAAATAAAAGTGAACAATAAAATAAAGAATCTGAAATAATAAGCATCTCACCTTGGAAGCCTGTAGAAATCTGTTCCGCAATTAGTACTTAATGTCAAATCATCAATTAGGTAATTGCTAATACCAAAATCTGCTATTTTCAGATATTGTTTTGTTTCACATCCCGATGGACCAATAGGAGTTTGTGGCAATAATTTATGCTATGAATGAGCTACACAACAAAAGAATGAAAAGAAAATATAATAATCAGTGAGATATAATGTGAGTTTAGCTAACATGCACAATTAGACTAAACCAGTACTAAAATAGGCAATTGGTTAATTTAAAAAGAAATAAATTACCTGGCGGAAGTATTTTCGAGCTTCTCCTTCACTTAATGTTCCTCTTTCTGCGAAATTAGGCAGTTGCCACGGTCTGTCCAGTTGCAATATGTATGCATTTTTTCACCTTGGCACCATAACCTTTCGCATCATGAGGATCATTTAACAACATTTGATCAAACTCTTTTTTTCTTTCCAATCCCTCCCATCCCAAAATGATTCTAAATTGCTTGTTGGAGTCCAACCTTAACACCAAGCCTCAAACTCTCGATGCCCAGCCTCAAACTCTCAATGGTTTCGATGGATGCCCACTCGATTTCTCAATTCCAGTCGCCGTTTTGTTCATGTGGTAGAGACTAAAGAGGCTGAGAGTCTGGGGCGACTGGACGAAAGTGTGAGAGTGACTTTAGTCGTTAGGTTTAAGTTTGACCAATAATCCCATGTGGAGTTCCTACCATATTGGTGTAGGACTGATAGAATGTCCAATAACATAATGACACGTAACCATGTCGGTTTTTGGGGCTAAAGATTTTCTTCCATTTTACAAATCGGGAACCGACGGGTACTATGTAGAATCGGACCACCGGTTTTTTCTTTGGTCCGGGTTTATGCCTAACCTTAGCAAGAACAACCTTATTTATGAAAGTTAATAAGTTATATCTAACAGTTTCCCTATTTTCTTGAACT
>NC_020491.1:9837590-9844354 GCF_000184155.1 Fragaria vesca subsp. vesca
AAAAAAAAAAAGCCTTCATTCCCCAAATTTGCAGCAAAACCTTCTTTCCCCAAAAATTAAATTCTTCACGTACTCCAACGAATTTAAAACAACAATAAAATATTTGATTGGGTAGTTTATTGTTACAATGAAATATATAATGTTTTTTTTGTTATAATTCATGATATATTATATTTTATTATTGTATTAAATGTCGAAATCTCCAAAATAAAGAAGCTGCTGGATTTTGATCATAATTTTTTTAGAGATTTTAGCTTTTACTTCCCCATTTTAGAGAAATTTTGGGAAAGCTGTTGGAGATGCTCTAAGAGAAGAAGATGTGAGGTGAAAATGGGGTCAATCCGCGTGACGGTTGATCTAACGGTCTAAATGGGTTAGTGATGGTGGGGAAGTCATCATTTCTGTTGTTGTTGGTTGGATTAAATATTTTTATTTCTTCTGGAAAATGAATAATTCATTCATTAAATAGATGAGTCTAATTAAAAAGCATGCAAGCGATGCTAAAAATCTAGTAATAACAAAGAGCGTGGGTCGACTTTAACTTGACTGAAAGCTCACTAATCTATTGACTGAATGTCCAACATCCAAATAATAAGATTGCAACAACTCAAACAAATTTATGATACCCACCACCTATGCATATATGTTAACATTTATGTCATTATCGCCATTAGCAGCTTTGAGATAGTGAGAAATACCAGATCTAAGAGAGTAGGAGTGTTGGATTGGATTAATAATGTGGTATTGTGATTGGCAGGGGCGGATCTAGGTACAAGCACCATGGGACTCAAGTCCCACCCAAATATTTTGGGGAAAAAAATTACTACTTATAGTTATCATTAGTTTTATGGTGTGATTGTAAGATTATTGAGCTTAAGTCCCACTCAAATTCCTTCATCTTGTACAATTACTAATCAAATATTTTTTGGGATAGTCTCACTCAAGTCTTAGCTATAGCATTGACGTGATCCAAGTGTCTATCGTATATTTAATTTCATTTTTGTTAAAGAAAGAGATAAGGTTCTCTATCTTCTCAAAAAAGATAAACGTCTATGTTTTCTGTTGTTTTCTTTTCTTCCTTGCCATACCCTTGTCACGCAGCATCGGTGAGGACGCGAGGTTGTCGGTCTTATTGAAATGCTTATTTAGTTTTTTTTTTGTTATGTCTAAAATGTTTTATGAATTAAATAAACATTAGAGTGGTAAAGGCCCACTACGTCCTTTATGACTAGGTTTATCTTTACTTTCAATCTATAAATTTCTCTAACACCGTAAAAAAAAATTTCCTACTAAAAATCAAAGTCTCACCCGATTGCGATTTCTGAATCTGCCCCTGGTGATTGGTACGAGTAAAAGTAGAACTATTGACTAGAGAATTCTACGACTGCATTTGAGTAATAATTGAGGGCAGTCTAACTTGGATTTCACATATAAAATTTCAAAATTATTGTTTTATGACAATAATCAGTTGTGAGTTAAAATAAGGGTGCGGTTATTGCCACCCTACCCTCTTTTTTATTCACCCTACAAACATTTGAATTATTTAAAGACTATAGTACCCAAGTGTAAAATATAATAAGTACACTAATTTTGTAATATCCAAATCTCAAAGAAGACTAAATAATATATAACAAACAAATTATATATTTTATTAAATAACATTAATCCTCACACTTCTCCACCCATATCTAAATCAATTACAATTTCTTTGTTTTCTCATCATCGTTAATACGTTATTCAATTCATAAACTCATTAGTGTTAACTTGATAAAAAAAAATTACAAAAAATGTTTTAAATTTAAAAAGTAAAAATATAAATATATATATATACACAAGATGATCTAGATATGTCTAGAAAGAAGTTTGAGGAAATTCGATCGGAAAGTGGTGTAAAAATGGAAATCCGCATCGAAACCTTCGGTGCGAACGTCCGCAGCTGAGAATGCCTGTATATATATATGTGTGTGTGTGTATAATAATTTTTTTCTCAATTCATTGCTCACAACTGTATGAATTTTTTTTGACATGTATGAACATAAAAAATGATTTAGAACTAAAATAGAAATGAATTACGTTGACATTTTATTAGCATTTTTTTTTATTGTTATAGATTATGAGAGATTTTTGTATATTATTGGAAAACAAAATGGGTGGACAAAGTAAATTTAGTATAAAAATAACCATGTAGGGTGAATAAAAAAAATGATAGGATGGAAATAGCCACGTCACCTAAAATAATTACGTGTTTTGTAAACATTACTTTTAAAACTACTGTTATGATATATAAAATATAATTTTCATGTGTTTTTGTCAATGAGCCAAAAAAAAAAATCAATAAAGTGAAAATTATAGTATCGGGAAAGTATTTATTCAAGATTGACTAGCTCAAAATGTAACAAAATGAAAGTAAGAGATCGAGATTGATGTATGTTAATGTATGGGGAATTCGAATGACAAACAATATGAAGATGTTGTAGTAACATTATTTATGTCAAAAAAAAAAAAAAAAAAACTGCTGAAAGCTTATTGGCCCAAGAGAAACATGTGGGCTAGGCGGAGTCGGGACACCGCTAGGCGGTGACTCGGGTAATGGGCATGTGCGGGTCGAGGATCTCACCATTAAAAAAAGAAAAACAGCTGAAAGCTTAGAGCATGTCCACCCATAGAGAAAAATTCAACCCAGGTTGAATGCCACATAGGCAAAGTAACCCAACCCAAAAATTTTTGCTTCCACCCATAAAATGAGATCACTCATTTTCTAGCCCAGGTTACTTAGGTGGGGAGAAAACTAACCTAGTGAGAGGAGAAGAATGACCTAGGCGAGTTGTAGCCACCTCAGCCCAGGCCCAAGATCGTGGCTTGCGTCAGCAAAGAGACAGTCCCCGACCCACGCGCTTGGAAGCTGTCTGAAGCGCACGGACGAATGGCAACCACCAACCGAAACGCGTGCGTTGACGACCCGTGGGCGCGATAGAGAGCCGGGGACCACGCCACGCGTCGCACACTAGAGGCAGTCTGGAAAGGTTTCAAAAGCAACGGTCCACAGATCTTGACCGTTGGTTTGGGAGTTTTGGCAAATCTGACGGTCCATAGTTGATGACCGTTGCAACTGAAATTTTTTTGAAACAAAATTTGAGCGTTTGGAATTTTTTGGGAACAAAAAATTAACGGTAAGAAAAAAATTAACCCTTTCAATGGGTAGGAAAAAAAAAGGCAAAAAAATATTATATTTTTTTGTATAATCCCCTATAAATGCCCATCAAAATTTTACACATTCCACACCAATTTCTCTCACACATCAAAATTTCCTAGTTTTCAAATTCCATAGATTTCATCTTCTAGGTTTTTCCTTTGTTTCAACCATGGCCGGAGTTAACACAACTTTGCCGAGATGGAGTCCGGAGGAAGACCTCCAATTGTGCAAGTCGTGAAGGTTTATTAGCCAAGATTCGAGAAAGGGTAAAGATCAAAAGAAAGCCGAGCTATGGGATAATGTCCGCAAACACTAGTTCGAAAATTTACCGGATGCTACCGATCGAAGTGCATCTGCATTTATAGGGAGGTGGAGAATTTTGAAACCCGAATTGTTTCAATGGCATTGTGCATTACGACAAGCTAAGAATTGGGTAAAGAGTGGTACAAGTCCACTTGATGAGGTATGAATAATTAGTTACTAATTTCGTGTTCACATAATTATTATGATATTTTGATAAATTAGTTACTATTTCATGTATCCCATTAATTATAGTTTTTAAATTTGTAGTATAAGAAAGCACAATTAATTATTATGATATTTTGATAAATTAGTTACTATTTCATGTATCCAATTAATTGTAGTTTTTAAATTTGTAGTATAAGAAATCACAAGAAATTTGGAAACAAGGGATGTCCAAAGGGAAATCAATCAAAAACCAAAAGGATTTCTCGAGTTTTGCTTGTTATGAAGTTGTTCAAGGTTTTCAAGCATTTCACGACATTCCATCTCCGACTGAGATGAGTGCGGCAACATAAATGGGATGCGATGAAGGGATGTCTACGCAACCAAGTTGTGATGAATCTCCTATCAACTTAGAAAAAGATGTTGATGAAGTTGCTCCCAACCGGAATGTGTGACCTATAGGAAGAAAGGCTGCAAAGGAAGCACACCGAAAAGGGAAGGCGACCAAAGAAGAATCACATGTTGCAACTGCTGTCTTGACGCTTGCAAACAGCCATTTCAAATTATTGTAATTTTTTTTTCTAGGCTAGGCCTGTCAATTAAATGTCATGGAATAAAAAAATTAATTTCATTAAGTCATATTGTTTAATTACTATTTATTTACAACTAAAATCATTATTCACACTTAAAAATCATTTTTTTAAATTCAATAAACAATCATTGCCACGTGGCAGCAATCTCACATTTCAAACGGGTGGAAACTGCTGTTCAGTCACAGTGACCCAGAGTGACCCAGGTCACTATGTTCATTCTAACCCAACGGGTGAACTTGCTCTTATAGGCTCAAGAAAAACAAGTGGGCTAGGCGGAGTCGTGGCACCGCTAGCGGTCACTCGAGTAATTAGCATGTGCGGGCTGGGGGTTCCACCTTTAATAAATAAAAGAAAAACGAAGGCTCTCTTCGTTGTTCTGTGTTCACTTGATTTTCGGTCTAGTTTTTCAATTTTTAGTAGTAATGAGAAGAGGAGAAGAAAGATGTAGATGTCTGTATCTGATTTTGATGAAGGTAACCGGAGCTGCATGTTGAAGAAAATTAGAAGAAGAAGAAGGAAGCACAGTGATTCTAAAGCAGGAAAGGAATCTCAGAGGCGATTGCAGATACGTTCAGAACTTCGGATTCTTTAGAAGTGCATGTTAATGCTGAAGCAGCCCTTTGTGCTATATCACTTGGTCCAGGTTTTATACGAAGATTGCTTCAGCATGCTATAGAGGACTCTCAACGGAAATCAGTTCTCACCAGCTCCATCATTATCGGTTTGTATGGAAACTTTGAGCAGAAATGCTTGTATTAGTGAACGCGAGCTTGTTCATTTCAGTATTACTGTAAGATGCTGAGAAGGAATTGATCCGTATTGAAGCAATACTGACAGTTTTAGACTTGTTTTTAAAGTAGCGGTATAACAATTTTTTGCATTACCACAGAGGACATAGTCGTATCATGTTAATTTAGAAAGCAAAAATGGTCCTCTGGTAAAACATCTTCTTCATGAATGTGATCTTATTGGAAAGATACTTGAAGCAGAAAGGAGTTTCACACTGGCTGCTGATTTCAGTTATGCCAAAAATTCCTGCTAAGGCAGAAACATTCAACTAGGAAACAACGAATCAACGATAGGGAGATTCAGGCATATCTGCCGGAAAATAGTGTCACTACCATATATAACAAAATCACCAAATTACACTATGAATAACCTTGGAGAATAAACATTGTCCTACGCATATACAATGACTTCATTCTCAGACTTTTAGGGGTTCCTTCACGTCCCAATTGTTCAACCTTCTAGCTGCCTCTTCCACCTGCAATTCAATCCAGGTTACAATTAGCAGTGAGCACAACAATAGTAAGACTAGCCTAAGATAACTAACACACTACAATTAAGTTGTTAACATCATATATAGTATGATAAAAAATGAGAAACAAATTAACCATGTAAATAAGAATCTGAGAGCTGATTAATGAAGGGAAGAAAAACAAAAAGTCTTGGTAAGTAGTAAAACTAGTTTACCTCCTTTTTCCAGTCCGTTCGAATGGTGATCCATAATAGAATGATTGTTTGCATCAATGTACCTGCCATCATCCCTAACCATATTCCCTATACAATATGAAACGCAGTCAATAACGTAGTACTGTAGTGTAACATAACACCTTTACTTGGTTAAACTTTAGTTTATGAAACGCAGTCAATAACGAAAGCAAACCAAATTTGCATTACACATTATCACTGATGCAAAGTCTAAGTAACTCGAACTGGCATTACCTTAGCACCAAAGTTGAAGTAAAAACCAAGAAGGACACCGAGGGGTACTCCAACCAAGTAATAACACCCCACATTTACATACGCCACAAAAGCTTGCCATCCACACCCAACAGCAACACCGGACAAGACTGGCTGAATTCCATTGAGGAGGAGGGTGAGGGCAAGCAGAGGGGTGAGATCTGAGACAGCAGCAGCCACGACTTCACCCTCCGTGAAGGCGTAGCTGATAACGTCTCGGAAAATAAGAACAGCTATGGCTGCAATGACGGAAATGATGAAGGAGATCGTAGTCACCACAACGACGGAAAATGCTGTGGACTTGGGATTTCCGGCTCCAAGCTCATTGCTTACTCTCACACTGCATATACATGATTGCAGAACCCATCAGCAACAACAATAGTGCTAAAATATATAGTTATAGCTCTCATATATTATGTCAGACATTAACGCTTGCTAGCTAATTAACTCATATATATACACACAATATTATTCACTGACCTTGCAGCTGCATTTAACCCGACTGAGATCATGAACACCCATCCTGCTATCGTCATGCTGCATTAATCAAATTATTCATATGTCATATATACGTATATCACGAAATCATGAATACATATACGTGATGTTATAGAGTATTATAGAGTACTATGAAATTTTCATGAAACAGAAGATGAGAAGATGATTGTTTTAGAATATCAATAATAAATTCCCTTTTTTTTTGTAAAAAAGTACCTTAATTATTTGAAGAGATGCCATTTTCCAAACATCGTATCAATTGGTGCAGAGAA
>NC_020491.1:9849912-9851948 GCF_000184155.1 Fragaria vesca subsp. vesca
TTTAGCCGACGAAAAAATGCTTCGTCGGCTTGGTTTTTTTTTTTCGTTCGGCTAAAGCCTTTCTTCTGGTAGTGAATCCGCAACAGTACCATAAGGAAACTTAGGCCTAGTTTGACACAGTTGTGCTGTGAGTAGAATTGTTTTTGAATCTGCTGTAGTGAGAATTGCTTTTGGTTCTGTTGTGAGGGAAAACAATGTAAATGTTTGGTAAACTGTTTTTTCAAAAGTGTTGTGATTTTGTATAATTACTAAATTAGACATGGATTATAAGGATTTTTTTTTTTAGCCATCTCTCCTCTCAAGTCTCAATGCAATATGAGACCTTCCCTTCCTCTTCTTTTCAAGGAAACATTTTCAACCTCAGTCAAAAGTGTTGCTGACAATTAAGAAGAAGAGGAATCAAAGCAAATCGTTCAAAAAAGACAATACGAACGAAACCCAGATAGTTTGTTTGGGTTATGACCAAACTCATTCAACATCATTATCCAAAGAACATACCCAGATTACAACGTAGAGTTCAATTCGATCCTATATTCTCCCTCACTCTTTTCTCTCTCATACAACCACACACGAGTTCTGAACCTCTTTCTTTCTCCAAAACCCAGATCGCCATAAAAATAAATTCAAGGAATCCAAATTCCCAATTCTGTCAAAGTGGGAAGTTCTTATGAATTCTGTCAACCCAGATTAGAGAACAGAATGGAGGTGATTGATATGAATTCAGAACGGAGGATATAATAGGTAGTTGAAAATACTTCATTGACTTACCCGTGTTTTTCATCATGGTTCGGCAGCGCAGTTCCAAAAGCTACAAATTGTAGCTTCCCAAAAACCTCAAGTTGGGAGAATCGCTTTGGACAAAATCAGTTTTTTAAAACTTTACCAAACACCATGGGTGAGCGTTAGAATCGCTTTTGGACCAAAAGCAGGTCCCAAAAGCCACGCGAAACTGGGCCGTAACCATGACAAATCCCTCCGGCAAGAGACCTAGTTCAAACAACATTGATATCTTGGTTGAGATATACTGTCAAGGCTTCCGGCTATTTCTTTACTTCGACTTCGGTGCGTATGCAAGTCATGGCTTAATCTAATCTCCGCTTCTTATTTCATTGAAACGCACCTGAGCCATGCGGTTGGCCGAGACAGCACGTAGTAGAGAGTTAAGGTTACTCTCTCCATATGAATCTTACAACTTCATAGAGTACAAATTCCCCTATGATGGTGACGATGGTCCTGCTGAACCCATAACAGTTGAAAGACCAACATCTACAAGATCTATTCGTTTGCGCTTGTTGGTTCCTGCAATGGCTTGATATGTCTAGGAGATGGAAACTTCTTCGACATCATGTTATGGAACCATTGTACGAGAGAAACATCCCGGCCGGTTACCAAAACCACCTTACCCTTTTCGGAGTCCGATTTCTCTTGAGTGTTATGGATTCGGTTATGATCCCACCACCCAAGATTACAAGGTCATAATTGTGGAAAAACTAAACACAAAGATGCGGAAGCTTTTCTGATATTTCTTCTTAGTATATAAGACTTTACAGATCTGCACTACATATAGGAGACTGAGATGAAAACAGATCTCCTTTTCCTTTACAGACTCTTACACCCAAACCCTCTCTTGAAGCAGACAACAAGGACGTAAGAATAAGCTATAAAGAGAAGCTATACAAGTAAAGTACAAAGTAAAAGATAAAGTGTACAGTAATAGGAACAGCTGGAAATCCTAAGAATAATAGCCAGAACCCCCGCCATACTTCCAGAGTACAAATCATGCTTCAACTTCCAATACTCCCCCTCAAGCTGGATCAAGAGGATTCATTGAGCCAAGCTTGCCCAAGAGTCGATGAAATTGAGCAGCGGAAATAGATTTGGTAAAGATGTCAGCCAATTGATCTTGACTGTGAGTGTAATGTGTATCAATAACCTTGGACTGAACTTGAGCTCGTATATAATGACAATCGACCTCTATATGCTTAGTTCTCTCATGAAGACAGGATTAGAGGCAATGTGCATTGCAGCTTGATTAT
>NC_020491.1:9851968-9853701 GCF_000184155.1 Fragaria vesca subsp. vesca
CCCAAAGAAAAAGACCAACAAAGAAATTCAAACAAACCCAGCAGCCTATAATCTTCAATCATGCATGATGAATGGTGGAGCTAGAGATTACAAATGAAGTGTGTCATCATTACTGTAATAAAGTCTCTAATTCAGCTAGATTCCAAACACCAAATACACCAAATACCGGCCCTTTGGTCTGTACGTACCTCCATCACTGACCATGATGCAGATTCTAGGAGAGCGAGGGATGACACACATAAACGTTTTCTAAGGGTGACACATAAACATCACCAGATCGGTTGGCGAAAACTTGAAATCCAACCAAAACAATCTCGTGCAAGCACAACAAGCACAACATCACTAAACCCATCCAAATATCTCCACAACCCAAATCTCTACAGATCCTCAGATACAAAAAGTTAACTGATATGTAGAGAGATTGAGGGAATAAACCGCCAAAGATCATGCAGTCCCTTGTAGCACTACCATAATCATCGGATTTACGCGCCATAACAGGAAAACCTAAATTAAGGGAATTGGATGGAAATCGATGGATCGCCATATAATAGAGCCAAGTCCGATCACAGAATAGAAGAAGTGTTCCTTGTCTTGTATTCATGTATAAATAGGGATACCTCATGTTCATCAATAAAATACATCAATATATACCCTTCAGCTATTTGTTTTTCTTAATTTTCTCAACAACGATCCTACAACAAGTAGCTAGGGCTCTCCTCTTGATTAACGAGGCCGACCTCCTTCTTGTCGTCCCTTATATAACATAGTAAAAAAACTATTACGGTCCCTGCAATCACTACCAGGACAAGTACTTTAGCCGACGAAATATTTTCGTCGGCCTGTTATCCTAATTCGTCGGCTAAGACCTTAGCCGACGAGCCTTCGTCGGCTATAGTGTCGTCGGGAAAGGGTCGTCGATGATGGCTTTAGCCGACGAATCTAAAGACCATCGTCGGCTATTGTCCAGACTTTAGCCGACGAACTATTTTTCGTCGGCTATTGTTCCAGCTTTAAGCCGACGAAATATTTTTCGTCGGCTATTGTTCCAGACTTTAGCCGACGACGTCCTGTGTCGTCGGCTATACTCTCAAACTTAAGCCGACGAACAGAATATTCGTCGGCTTTACTGAAAAACTTTAGCCGACGAATATCTCTGTTTCGTCGGCTAAAGTATATAATTAAAATATTTAAAAATAACTATAGCCGACGACATAGAGTCTGTTTCGTCGGCTTTAGTAGTGTTTAGCCGACGAAACATACCATAATTCGTCAGTTAAACCCTTTGGAAAAAAAAATAATTACTATAGCCGACGAATTGTGGTATGTTTCGTCGGCTATAACGCCATTCCAGTAAAAAAAAATACACGAAATTCTTAAATTACCATTCCAAGCAAGCTGCAAAATACACCAAAACAATTCCATATATATAACCAACAAGAAGCACATAAAACTATATAAGGTATCAACTACACAAAATCTAGATGGTCTAAATCAATATCCGAATCTCGGGCCTGCTGGTGAGGAGATTGCGGCGGCAGAGGTAACTCTATAGGCGCAGGCATGGGCGGAGGTGGAAGTCCCTGTTGCTGGATAGCTGTAAAATCCTGGAAGTACTGGAACATCTGCTGCTGCTGGGCCTGCTGGGCGGCATGTAGGGCTCTAGTAAAGGCTCTATATTCGGCGATCTGGGCGACATGAGCGGCAGCCTGAGCAGCATGAGCGGCAGCCTGAGC
>NC_020491.1:9856407-9865012 GCF_000184155.1 Fragaria vesca subsp. vesca
TTCACTTTTGAATTTCAAAAGATATAACCAAGTAATCTTGTAAAATCATCAACAAAGATTACAAAATACTTAAAACCGTCATGTGACTCAAGAACAGGACCCCAAAGGTCAGAATGAACAATTTCAAAGGGTTTATGAGCCCTTGATAGAGAATTTGGAAAAGGCAATCTTGAAGATTTTGACAAATGACAAACATCACATTGTTTGTCTGATTTGCACATATTTGGAAACAAACATGACATCACCTTTTCAGATGGATGAGCCAGGCGTTGGTGCCATAGATTATGATCTTGTATAGAACTTAAGCCAACTTGAAAACTCCTGGAAGCAAAAGAAGTTTTGGACAAATAGTAAAGACCATTCAAAAGAAAACCTTCACCAATTGTTTTCTTGGTGATGATATCTTGGAATGTGACATTATAAGGAGAAAATATAACAAGACATTTTAAGGTGTTTGTAATTCTTCCAACAGATAAAAGCTGAAAGGGAAATGAAGGAACATACAGAGCAACTGACTCAATAAGATTAGAAAGCAATGCAATTTTTCCTTTTCCCAAAACAGAGGCACCATGGCCATTTGCAAGAGACACTTTTGAAGGAATGGACAATTGTTTGAAATCATGCAAACTTTGAAGTTTATTTGTCATGTGATCCGTAGCTCCTGAGTCTATAATCCAATAGTCATTCTCAGCACAAACAGTGAGAGCAGTAGACAAAGATGATAGAGTACCTGAAGCTTCTTCATGTGGAACAAAACCAGTTTCTGCAAGAAACCCAGAAAATTGTTTAAGGATGGCAGAATGGCTTTCGCTCCCAGACATATTCGATTCTTTGCATCTGGTTTGTATCTGCTTCTTGTTGAGATAGGCAGCAAACTCATTCCATGTGCTTGTAAGATTACCCAGGCGTTTCACAGAAGGCTTCCCTTCTGGTTTATTCACCTCCATAGAACTAAAACACCGATTTGGATTCATTCCAACATTGGAAAACGATGAGGGTACAAAAAACCTCTCAACAGATCTCTCTTCCATAATAGGATGAAGAAATCAGAAATAATCAGAGGAAAAGAACTCTGAACAGATTTCCCTTTCACAGAGGAAAGAAGAAATCAGAAATAATCAAGAAGAGATGCAGAGACAGGCCTTGGATTCCTGCTCTGATACCATGTGGAAAAACCAAACACAAAGATGCGGAAGCTTTTCTGATATTTCTTCTTAGTATATAAGACTTTACAGATCTGCACTACATATAGGAGACTGAGATGAAAACAGATCTCCTTTTCCTTTACAGACTCTTACACCCAAACCCTCTCTTGAAGCAGACAACAAGGACGTAAGAATAAGCTATAAAGAGAAGCTATACAAGTAAAGTACAAAGTAAAAAATAAAGTGTACAGTAATAGGAACAGCTGGAAATCCTAAGAATAATAGCCAGAACCCCCGCCATACTTCCAGAGTACAAATCATGCTTCAACTTCCAATAATAATTGGCTACAAATGTAAGATGAGGGGTACAATCAAATTAGTGGTCTTCACTTTAAAAACGAATTTATGGAGGACTGTTGAGGTCGTCAACCCCCCTGCTAGCTCGTTCAGGCGAGCAGAAGGATGTTTACTAAACGGAGCTCTACACTGGCTAGAGGAAGGAATTGAAGGGAAAGAGATATCAACAATGAAGATCATGTCTTCTGATTTAGCGGAGGAAAAGTTTCAGGAGGTTGTCCCATTAAACTTGTCCACTCTGTGTACACAGGAGGGTATCTCTCAAGGAGACATGACCAGCATCAGTGTAGGCATTGGGAAGACTAGTGGGAATCGTCTGTTTGTACATCTGTACGATATCAAGGAGGATGTGTACGAAGAAGGTATTGCAATGACAATATGGGTGATGAATGAAAATGGGGTCGAGAAATCTTCGACTAAACTTGTGCGGATTGCTTCAGATAGTATACGGCCTGTAGCTCCAAGATATGGTAGACAGACGCCCTAAATGGATTTTTGATGATGCTGTAGTTTACTTAGCTGGGACAGATGGTATGGGTTGGAACTTGGGATCATATAATCTAAAAACGAAGGCATATAGGAAGGTACCACAGCACATATTGAGAGCATCGATTTTGCTTTCTTTCATTCATATTCTGCTGCACCTAAATTATCATTATTTTTAATTGTTTCTTGTTATAAACTATCTAGATTTGTAAATGTTAAAGTTCATTTCCGTATCAGATTTACAACAGGACTCCTATAATGGTATGTAAAACTAATTTTAACACCAATTGAAACAAAAAATCGCGATCAGCTACCGAATTCAGAGAAGCAGCTTGAGAACCACCAAGGAGGAAAAGAAAGAAGGAAGCATCAAATTCTTGTACAGGCCTGTAATACATGAACACGTACTGTGATTAGAGAAAGTGTTGCTAGTTTGCTACCAAAGAATCATATGAAAGTACACACTTTAGGAGAAAGTGTTGTATCATATAAAAGTAAACTAAAGAGCGCACGTATTCTCCCCAACAATTTGCATCACGCTTCCTCTCCATGCACTTAAAATATTAATCCTCCATGTTTAGTTTATAATTAAGCATTCTTATTGATGGACAAACTATGTTTTATGAAAGAATGTGGATTCGCTATTCTGAAGATTGATTCAATAGTGCTAATCTTCACTTGCTACAGTGACAACGCTTCTTTGTAATTTTGTGCCTAAGTATTAACTCGGTCAAGTTCAAACAAATGTTATCACTGCCTAATGCAATTAATATGATTATCTTCAGTATGAACTAAAAGTCAAAACATGTCAATGGATACTACATCATTCAATATTTGACGTGACTAAGCTGAAATGTAGTTATCTGCTTCTACATGGGGTAATGATAATCACAGAAGACTGTTGTTTTACCATGGCAATATACATAAAAAATACATACCGCTTTGTGCAGATGTTGCTTTGGGTACTGCTGGGATTTTGGTAGCTGCAATTCCATCAGTTTAAGGAATAAGTCAGTGGAAAACCAGGCAAAGAAGTGTGGTGGGAAAATAAACCACAGGAGGCATAGGAATTCAACTGTCTAAGACAAAAATTATAGCATACTGTAATGAAGAAAAATATTATATTTCTAGCATACTTCTGTTGCATGTCGATGGAGGTTCAGAAAATGAAGAGGGCCACGGAGCTGCAATGTTGTCATTTAGATCACAAATGAAGCTGACTCCCGAAGTTTTGTCAAATGTTGCATCTGTAGGCAGGCTTGGCAGAAGGCAGCCATACTCTAAAACAAAGAAAGAAAAGAGTAATTTTAAGGGGATGTGGAAAGGAAATTATCAGAGATAAGAAATTAATTTTGTAATCTATTGAATAGATACGGGCCAAGGTCACAGTAAAATTATCAATTGAAAAAATCAAGTGAAAGTCATAGCTCATAAGATAGGAACTAGCAGATGAGAGTTATCAGTGGCATGATTCAATTAGAACATAAACACTACCTTGTGATCCAACTGATTCCTCCAATTAGTAAAGTCCACCATCACGAATGACAGTTCAGAAACGAAACAATGATCAGTACCAGTTATCCCAACAAAGTTGCAACAGGATAAAAGACATAATTACATCATTCATTTAGCTGAATATAGCAAAACAGACCTTGAAGAGAAAAGTCCTTGAGGTTTATGTGACAAAGTTGATAAACATTATTGGATACATTAGCTTTCTGCAACTTCACTCCAAGTGACGCAGCACAATTTAAGGCCTGCAAGTTTGTAATAAAGCTCTGCTCTTGCAACTGGGAAACATAACTATCCATTGCTTTACAACAGGAGGCCTGGCTTGTTATCATATTTGCACATTCTTTCACAACACGTGTCATGTTGGGGAAAACAAGAGGACACACTGAACCAGATGTCCAGACCAGAAAACAACAATGAAGATGTTCAAGTCAGCATGGGGTCTGTATAAATCTGTCCTTATCATAACAATAAAATGTTGTGATATGTAACTAAGCATTCTCAAAGTGGTATTATATATGTAACGTGCTAAAAAATTACTACATTTGTTCCATTTCTAGGCTTACCTTTATTTACTTTGCAATTTGATAGTCCTCTAAGGACCTTATTTGCAGAAGAAGGATCAAGGTTACTCGCTAGCCATCGCAGCACAATATTCTTACAATCGTCTATCCTGGATGACTGTTGAGGTACAGCATGGACACCTTCCAAATTTGCAGCAATACCAATATCAGCAAGTTTTCTAGAAGCATCTAATATGGCATTTTGGCAAACTTCCTGACAACACTCATTGACAGGATCAACTTTTTGGCAAGCAGCAAGTAGTTTCGAAGAATCCACAATGCTCTCAAACGTATCAACCTCCATAACAGGGCAAGAGGCTTCAGTGAGGTTTTCTGGTTGAATTGAGCATATCTTTTGAATAGTCTTATTGGCTCCTTGACTCTCTAGGATCTTCTCAACATCTGAGAGGCAGTGTTTTGCATGAGTTGTATCCAAAGACAGCATCCTAGAGTATTTACTGGAGTGCCCTATAAGAGTCGTCAAGGTGGCCTCAAGCTGAGGACAACACACTACATTAGCCAATACAGGCGCAAAAAAGGCCCAGCAGTCGGTGGCTGTTTTGCTCATCAGATCACCGACAACTGAAAAATTCAATGTACAGAGACCTGAAATAAATAAAGTGAGCCATTAGTCTAGCTTGTACTTTCTGCATTTTCCATCATTGATAAGTTTTCTATATCTTAAAATTTTTCACAGAATTCTTTAGCATGCAAGGACGTGGAATTTTTTTTCCACTTATATTACTTCTCACTCATGAAAATTTACAGATATATGAAACAAATGAACTGGAAAGCGCATCCTATTAAAATTGCTAGAAGACTTTTAAACCCATCATCAATAATACTGTGTTTTATCTACTTAGACAAGTATTTGGGACGCTACGACAACAATGTACCATGGTAAAAGGCATATACCTCATACCTGATAATGTTGGAATGCTATCATTTGTGAATGGTGTCAATGGTGAAGGCGCTAATAAAGGCAGAAAAGGTTGAGGGTTCACACTGGAAGAGATATCAGGAGCCATTGCTTCCGCATCACCAACTAACCCACAATGGCACTCATATACACCTGCACAGAGGTTTAACTTAAGCAAAAGTAGGAACAAAAATCCAACTTACTCAAAGCAACACAGTCTTATTATACATGAGCAGTCCTTGAAAATTAACACTACCATGATGTCAAATTGCCCATGAATACAACACTTAGAAAATCGAAGTTGAATCCAATGCACTGATCCCATATGACAATGTAGTCATAAAATCCAATAAATTCTCCAACAGAGATGTTATTCATAATAACCCAAATGAAAACTGAAAAAGAAAAACTGAAAAAATATGGTAGAAACATGAAATTCTCAAATTGGCAAACATTAATGCTGACACAGAAGCAATAACATCAAGTATGTAACTTTCCAAACTCCAAATCTAAGTTAGGTAAGAATGCAAGAACCAGTGCTTATATTCCACAACCCAGTTCATAAATTTGATGAATTCACAGAAAAAAGATAGGATATTTAGTGAAGGCCACAAGAACAAAGCAGGAAAAAGAAAAAAAAGAGCTGAAAAGACTTACATTGACTGAAAAGCAGACTAAGAGTGAGCAGGTTTAGACTATAAGAGACACTTTGCCTCATTGTTTCAGTGAATCAAGCAGAAACTTCTGAGCTTTAACATCTGAGAATAAAACTCAGAGCTGAATTTAGAGTGTGAAAGCAAAATGGGGGATGAAAGAGAGTGATGAAGAAGCAAAGTGGGTTTAAGTGTGAATGAACAGAAATGGGGGGTTTCTGTAGCTCTCTGTGGGTTTTGGCTTTACTCTTTGCTCTCACCGTTGCAGAGTTCACACGTGTGATGGAGGGAGACACGTGTTGAGGTGTATGTCAGGGACGATCACGTGCCGGGAGGGCGAGGATTTAAGGGTGGGCACGTGAGAGGTTGCTTGCGTTTTTTATGTTGTGTTGCGGTTCAGTGTGGCAGAGAAGCTTTTGACCCGTCTGATTCCGGTCAGAGAAAGGAGATCAGAGCCGTCCTTGATGTGAGGAAGTTGGGAGCATTTTCTTGAGTTATACATTATCACGTTTGTGCAATTGGGCTGACTGATCAGGTTGGACCAAACACTATTAAGGGTTAGCCCACCCGTTACTGTCATTTGCTAATTCCCCGGGATGTTGTGGGTTTGTTTTACCATCCATTGCGGTGTCAGCCACTTTCACAGCTTCAAGGTTCGAACTTAAGTTAAAAAACGCACTTAGTTAGACAAAAACCACTAAACTACTTACATTGTGATTGCACGCACTAACGTTATCACTTATCAGAGTATGTAATGAGTAACAACTTTTTAATCATTTAGCTTCAATTTCTATCAAATAAGACTAAAACACAATTGATATACATTTTTTAGTCTATCGCCTTACGCACTAATGTTATCACTTATCAGAGTATGTAATGAGTAACAACTTTTAATCATTTAACTTCAATTTCTATCAAATAAAACTAAAACATAATTGATATACATTCTTTTAGTCTCTCGCCTTACTGTTATATTTAACTATTCAAGGGTACATGCCATGTATTGTTGAAGTCATGTACTAAAATTAATTAACTATCTACAAAGTACGGTCTTAAACAAAGTAAAACAAAACTTGCATGTTACACCATACATGCATACACCCTAAAATACTAGGACAAAGTGTGAATTACAAGTCGGTGTCTGCACATAGTCAAAGGCTCAAAGGCCATAAAACAATGCTCTCTCAAATTCCAAGCTTGGTGTCTTAATTTGGTGGTTGTCTGCCATCTATTATATATGCTAATATGAATGAAATCAAATCCTCCAACCTTCCGTAAGAAATCCATCAATAAACTACTGAAAAAATACGACTCCAATTCCATGTGAGAGATCCATATATGATCTGTTTTTGACGCGTAAACGACCCTCTTCCTCCTCAAATGCTTCAAGTTCAACTACCCCTCAAATTGGAGCCCAGAAAAAGGGTCATATGGTACAGTGAACCCACCACCCTGCAGGCTCCTCCAAGAAGAGCATCTCTCCGTCACAATTCATATGCACTCAACCCCACTCCCCACCATGCATATTAATCTGCTTGATTGTTCTTGACCTTGACGTACACCAGTGACTTGTATTGGGATGTTTACAGCGCATGCTGATGTTTTTTCAAGTCGATCGAGTTTGCGTGGGGATGGATTCTACGCATCCCTACGTAAGTTGAATTTGTGCATGTACACCCTATGAAGCTTGTTTCTAAACATGTATCGTGAATTAATCTCTCTCTTTTTTTGCGATATGAGCAACATGCTCCATGAAACATGAAATGACTGAAAACAAATATTCTACTTCAGTCGTTATATTCAATAAAATGTCTCAAATATGTTTTTCGCTGACGGTTGAAAAACCATAACTCCCCTAGAACAAACACGAATCGGCGCGCAACTGTCTAAGTCCTAACCCTGCTAAGTGCTAACCCCACAAACAACACCATTCAAACCATTGGAACAGTTCGATTAACAAGTCCACAAATAACATTATAGCTTTAAGGAAATAATCACTAGCTGGTACATGATCATCATACAAATTACTGGTGGTTCTGCTGACTCATGAAACTTAATTTAATTCGTTGAACGAAACATGGATGCATGATTCCTTCATGGCTACACTACATTAGAATTAAGTGTTCTCTAAGCTAACCTAAATCAAACTTGTTTGAAACCAAATTGGGGAAGAAAAGTACGCGTAGAATCAAACACATCTGGGTGAAATTGGAATATCTGACGTGCACGTATTGCATACACCGTACACTGTTTTGTTCCTCATGCATCGTCACCAGAATTGGCTACATGTAGCAGAATTAGCTAGATATGATTAGATCAGGAATATAGTAGGAAAGGTCTGAGCTGGAGTTAAACTACCTCATTTGTTTCCATACTTAATCCCGATAGATACCAACAAATGCGTACCGTCCGTCATGTACAGTAAGGGCTAGCTAAGTAGCTATGGCTGCAACTGTTTTGCTTTATTTGTAGTGATTAGAGGGACTTAATTATATTACTCACTCAAGTATTATTACAAGTTTAAGCTGCTAAACACACGCCTATCATCTATAATTCATCTATAATTCTATATATTATACGTATGAATCAGACTGGTTAGGAATCTTAGTCTAACAGAAACTTCATGTTAGCCAAGCCAGCACTATAATAATGCCCCAAAACTCTGTTTCTGGGTTGACCTAGAGTTTTCTTTTTTCTAAAAATGATAACAGTACCGTAAAGTCGAATAAAACAAACACATACTACTCGGTTTGGCTCTGCTATTTTGTATGAGGAGATTAAGCTTTTATTATATAAAGCAAAGGTAGCTAGTGATGGTCTGAAGCAAATCAAGCAATATTAGTTAATTTGAAATACCCGGCGCAACAAACGCAGCTGCATGTGGTTGCTCTCTTACTCCACCTTATTTGGCCGCCTGTATATCTCTGTGCTTATAAATTGTTAAGCTTCACTTTGCAACCTCTCTCTCTC
>NC_020491.1:9865032-9925806 GCF_000184155.1 Fragaria vesca subsp. vesca
TCTCTCTCTCTCTCTCTCTCTCTCTCTCTCTCTCTCTCTCTCTCTCTCTCTCTCTCTCTCTCTCTGTTTTTTTCACTTTCTTTCTCAGATATTTTCTGTGAGTTCTCTATTGTTTGGTTACATTCGTGCTCTTCTGTCTTTCATCTGATCTCAGAAATGGGGAATTGCTTGATGAGAAGCAATAGCAGGGTTTCTGCACAAGATCATGAGAAGCATGATGAGCCAGCCGAGAAGGAAGCAGAAGTGATACAGCAGACAGTTACTCCAATGTCGTCGGAGAAGAAGAAGAAGAAGACGGTGAGGTTTAATTTACAAGAAGATGAAGATGATGGTGGTAGAGGAATAAAGACTGGTTCGCATGATGAGTCTAAAAGTGGAGCTGTGAGGATTAGACTGGTGGTGACTCAAGAAGAGTTGAAACAATTACTGGATTACAAGAATGATTCGATTTCAAACCGCTCTTCGGTGGAGCAATTGTTAAGTTCATTGAAATCAAGATCAGGGAGGAGGGTTTCCACGGATCAAAATGGAGCAAGTACAAGTAATAATCAAAGTTGGAGACCAGTTTTAGAGAGTATTTCAGAGGACCAATGTTGATGATTTTGTCTCTCATTCTCTACTAATTGTAAAAATTAGTGTTGATTATATTTGTTGTGGCTACGGTTAGTATGTTAGTATGAGTATGACAATATCATAATTGTTTTACTTTCAATTTTTAGTTAGAATTAACCTCGGGATGGAAAACTGTTCACTTGATTCATTTGTTCGCTCTGCAACTAAATCAAATAAATGTCGATAGAAAATCTGATATCGACTTGGCATAGCAATCACATATATTTGATGCAAATTATTATCAACAGGTTTTCCAGACGTTTTAATAATGCATATTGTGAACATGAGCGTCTAAATTCATCCATCTTGCATGCTAGCAATATACTATGAAGGTGTGACCAGAGTTGATAATATTTGTAACGTGAATTCAATTTCCAACCTTCACCGCACTTCATTGGAAACAATATTTGTTCCACCCAAAAAAATATCAAACTGCAGATATCATCTTATTTGGTTTTTTGTTTTTTCTCTAACATGTTCGTTTCCAAGATATTGGAGTAAACTAAACTATTGTAATTTTTTTATTTTGCTACTTTTATTTCGAATGCACTAATAGTCATTTAAATTACTCATTGATTAAAATGATTATATGCACATAAATGCATGAGTAGGATATTGATAAAGGAAACCCCTGATGTTTTATAGTCGTTTGATTGAATTACTCGTTGATTAAAATGATTGCATGCACATAAATGCTTGAGTAGGGATATAGATCAAGTGAACCCCTGACGATTACCTCGAACATTCATTGCAAACTCAATCTTAAAACAATAATTGTGAGGTTTTTAAGCCAGGGAATTGGTTTAAAACAAGGATGAGGCTGTTTAGCCTCTCTTTGTAACTAATCCCTTCTCTATCAATAAAACTGTTCGTCTTGTTTCAAATAATAATAATAAACAAGGATGAAACCTTATCTGCTGTGTGTATATATATTTGACAGTTTGAGAAAGGAACGATTAATCATATTTGTGTGTTTATACTGAAAAACTTATTTAACCGGATATGAAACTATAGACAGTATGTTACGGGTAACTCACTAATTTTAGGAAGATGTTAATTGACATAATTCATGTGAACGAAATGGGGTTTTAAGATAGAATACAACGCTTTCTAATCTTTCGTGTCATAAAAAACGCTTTCTAATCTTCAGTGAATGATGGGACTCAAGTGAAACTTCTTTGAATTGGTATCAATACGCGGGATGCTGTTGGTGATTGGTTTGTACCAAGCAGTTCAACCTTCCCGGTCAGCTTAACATGCTCAACCTCTCTAGCAGGTAGAGCAGGTGTGATGTTTGCGCAGGTACAAGGTTCGTCTACTCTAATTTTTGAGACACACTGCGCTGGTATAATGTATTTGACACTCAACGAAATTATAACTCAAGCAATACACAAGACCAATAATAAGATAAATGATTGCTTTTGGCATGAAGACTAGCTTATAACAGCAGAGTAAGAAGTGGTGTTAAGAAAACAAAATCATGTTCAATGCCATCGACAAGTAGAAAATGCTTGGAATCAGCTTCGCCATGAACAAAAATCACATTGATGAGGTTAAAACCCTGCCTATATCACATGGTGGCCTTAAAACCCCAAGGTATATATATTGACTGCTTAAGAACAAGCAACAATCTGAAGAGGGAAAAATTATACTACGCGGACTATTGTTTTTACCCTGTTAACAGACCAACCAACATGCCTAAACAACCCGGGCAGTGCTTGAATGAATTTCAAAAAAATACCTGTCCCTTGAAAGGGATCTCTTCCAATTATTCGAAACTTTATTTTGCTTCCTCACATTTTACAATTGAATACGCTTGCATGATGTGGAGCACATCCTCTGAAACAGCGATTCAATTACTGCTTGCTCAGGTTCCTTATCACATAGGGAAGGATACCTCCGTGGTTGAAGTAAGCCAATTCCACCTGCAGAAGGCAAACACAATAAATTATGAAACCACCTTGAAAGAACTTCAATAAAGAAACCGTTCACATAACACACCATTTGCGCAAAAGATGATGAATTTGGAAGCAAAAGAACGAAAAGTTACCTCAGTATCAAAGCGCACTGTGCATACGAAAGACTTTCCACTGTCTGTAGTGACAGTCACATCTTGGCCGGGCTTTATCTCACTGATGTTGCTAGGAAGGTCAATGGTATAACGTTCATGACCAGTCAATCCTAGTGTATCTGCATCCTCGCCAGCTTTGAAACAAAGTGGAATAATACCCATACCAACCAAATTACTGCGATGGATTCTCTCAAAACTTTTAGAAATCACTGCTTTAACACCCTGTTGCACACCAGAAGTTGGTCAGAGAAGTGACCACAGCAATAAATAAATTCCTTAAGTCATTTGAAACACTGCCATAAACAACTTACCAACAACATTGGGCCCTTGGCAGCCCAATCCCGGGAGCTTCCACTTCCATACTCAGCACCAGCCAAAACAATGGTGTCCTGCCCAGCAGACTTGTATTTCTGGAAATACAAATACATTTATTGCAAAGATTTAGTCAACAATTTGTTTCAAGTAACTATTCTCATAGAATCTATTGTTTAAAATTCTTCATGTTTTACAATTAAGTTCAGTTCTAAAGGAAATGGCCATGATGGTGCCGCCTCTTGTTCCAAAAAATAATGCAAGTCCCTTCATCAAATTTTACCAAAAGAAAAGTATATGCAGCAGAAGCATGACAAAATGCCATTTGCAACAAGATAGATTTTGGAGGACCGAACAGTAGCAAATATTTGAAATCATGGTAACAAATCAAGGGCTTAAAAAAAAGGAAAAGAAAACAAAGACAGTCAATTAATAAGTTCAAAAGTGAGACAAAACTAGAACCTCCGGCAA
Organism: Fragaria vesca subsp. vesca; assembly: GCF_000184155.1. Classification (NCBI taxonomy): domain Eukaryota; kingdom Viridiplantae; phylum Streptophyta; class Magnoliopsida; order Rosales; family Rosaceae; genus Fragaria; species Fragaria vesca. The sequence continues at coordinate 9,868,499 of NC_020491.1, forward strand.
ACATTTGGTGAAAGGAACTCACCATTGCAGCATCGAAGACGGAGAGTTTCTCTCCGGAAGGAACGTGAACTGTTTTAGGACCCACTTCTCCATTCAATAGCTTATTGACAAGGCGAATATTGGCAAAAGTTCCTCTTGCCATCACTTCATCATTGCCACGACGACTTCCATAGGAATTGAAGTCCTTGCGATCCACTCCGCGTTCAAGAAGGTACTTTGCAGCAGGACTGTCCTTGTGGATGCTTCCTGCTGGGGAGATGTGATCTGTTGTAATACTGTCACCAAAGTTTAACAGACAGTAGGCATCCTTCACTCCATGAGCACCAGGAGGATCCATGGTCATGCCCTTGAAGTATGGGGGCTCATGAATATAGGTTGAGTTAGGGTCCCATGAATAAAGTTTAGTTTCTGGAACTGATAGCTGATTCCACATGGGGTTGCCTTTAGTAATAGACTCATAAGTGCTTCTGAACATTTCTGGCAACACACTGGATTGCACAACCTAGAAAGAAAGAATAAAAAAAAAAACCAATCATAAGTACACTTCATGACCTAAAACATTTTCACCAATAAACAGCCAGAGTAAATCTAACTTTTAATCATATACCTGGGCAATCTCTTCTGAAGATGGCCAGATGTCCCTAAAATAGACGCTCTTCCCGTCCTTGCCTGTTCCAATTGGCTCCTTATCGAAATCGATGTCAACCTGCAACATGATTGATGGTGAATCATGTGAATTAATGGTTTATTTGATGAAATGATTGTGCAGACGGTCAAATTATAATTCACTCATGCTATGTAGTTCATTAATAGGGAGAACAGGCAGAAAAAATTTAATGAACAGTGATTCAATACAACATATCATTCGATAAGGAATAATACCAACTCCCAACATTCATAACAGTGATATAAGAGACAAACAAGGAGAACATTCGAGGATTATAAAATGCGATAGCCAAACAACAATTCATTTGTCACAAAATGGATTTTGGGGGATCCAAATGAAAATGGAGCTCAGACACTGCTAGAAATGAAAGTAAATCAATTATCCAGCTCTCCTGACTCAATCACAGTCTCTTGGTATATAGTGCTAAACACTATTGACTATTCCCTTTCTCAGAGTGCAAAGAATCACAGAAAATACGAGTCTATTTGTTCATAGGAAGTCACCAAAGCGAAGAACTAAATAAGTAAATTGCTCTTGGAGAGGTTGAAGGGAGTACCGTGCCAGCAAGGGCATAAGCAACCACTAAAGGTGGTGAGGCAAGGTAATTAGCTCTTGTCAATGGATGTACCCGGCCTTCAAAGTTCCTGTTTCCAGAAAGCACAGCAGCTGCTACTATGTCTGTAACAGAAGGAAAGAAATTTAGAGGCACGAGTACAGATTAAGTAGCAAAGAGTTAAATATCAAATTGGTTCGTTCAAATTGAAGTTACCATTTTCGGTTATGGCAGATGCAACAGATTCATCTAAGTCCCCAGAATTTCCAATGCATGTTGTGCATCCATATCCAACAATATTGAAACCCTGTTCATTTAGATACTTTTGCAATCCACTGCATCAAATAAATCAAAATTCAATTGACCATTCGTAATGATAATGTAAGTAGCAACATTTTCTGCGCAGAAAACTACCTCTGGAGCAAATATTTTGTAACAACTCCGGAACCCGGTGCAAGACTTGTTTTTACCCATGGCTTGACCTGAATTGTTGGTGAAACAATAAACCATTACAAAGAGAAGTTTGAATATATATATATATAGTGAGAGAGAGAGAGAGAGAGAATGGAGATGGAAGGTGCTAGATGTTAACTGCAAGGAACGCTTACCCGTAGACCAAGATCACAGGCCTTTTTTGCAACAAGAGCAGCCCCAAGCATAACACTTGGGTTTGATGTATTGGTGCAACTGGTTATGGCAGCAATGACAACACTACCATGCTTAAGCTCTGCTGGCTGCCCATGGAATGAAAACTTCACCTCTTTGTCTTGTACCTCTTTTGGTATAGCAAATCCCTGCATCATATAGTAATGTGATTTAGATATGATGGTAGACAAATTCCAACTGCATGGTTATCGGTGAATATCTGAAATCCACATATGATATGCCATATCACTACAAACTCAAGATAAAGACTGTATGTCCATAATCACCTCAATCCACACCTCAGACTCTCTAACATCTCACTGAAAATTTACTAGCAGCACAAATAGTTGCTAAGGTTCATATGTAAGGAAAATGGTGCTCATAAAGCAGATATGAGTTTGATAAGTGGCAGGAGATTAGCTTTAAATGCAACAGCAGAAATGATGAGGAACTTGCAAATAATGTTTGATTTCCCCATCTCTAAGCAAGTTGCAGCTATAATGTAACAGTTGACTATACTGGGATTACTAGGTGACAAAATCAACAACAGCAAGTTAAGGAAAATTATGATTGTATAAGATCACTCTAGATGGTGATCCTTAAGGAACCTAAGGTGAACAATGCCGATTATTCATGGGTCAGAATGTCAAATAACAGAAAAATAAAATAGAAGGATCAGGGAACATTAATCAACAACTCACCTTGAACCCAACTTTGTTATCAAGACAGGCATGCCAGTCAGCTTTCATATCCTTCAAGGTCACACGATCATGAGGTCTGCCAGAAATACCAAGTATACGTGAATAAAAAATAAAAGTTTATAAAACTAGAGAAATTTACACGTGAAAGAAGAAGCACCTCTTTGGTCCGGAGATACAGGGCTCCACTTGTGAAAGGTCCAATTCCAGGTAAGATGAGTAAACTCTTTCTGATTCAGGCTGACATAACAGAGAATTTTGTCAACATATGATTGTACGACTAAATTCAGTAACTTATAACAGGTGAGAAAAGTATGATTTTACCTCGTTATAGTCAACAAACAATTTATTTGCCCGGAGATAACCTTCAATCATTGCCACCTATAATTGAATAAAAGAGGTCACTTATCTGAAAAAGAAAAGAAAACATTTGGGAAGCTAATTGCCATAAATCATGTTATATGGTAAAATACTTACAGTTTCATCAGTTCTACCAGTCAATTTGAGATATTGTAAAGTGACATGATCTACTGGGAAGAAACCCATGGTTGCACCATATTCAGGAGACATATTGGCAATAGTTGCCCTGTCAGCTAAAGATAGTTCACCCATACCGCCCCCTACACGCACATACCAAAATCAAACGTCATAAATAGCCACTTTAACAAGTAAATCAATCAATGCTAGAAGTAAACCTTGAGAGAATCAAATTACCATAAAACTCAACGAATTTTCCCACAACTCCATGCTTCCTCAGCATTTGTGTGACAGTCAAGACCAAGTCGGTAGCAGTAACACCATTGTTCAACTTTCCAGATAACTTGAATCCAACAACTCCAGGCAACACCATGCTCATGGGCTGTCAGTTTTAAGGCATAAACAATTAGTAACAGTTCAGAAGAGTGTCAAGCATGCGAGTACGCATCAATAAAACTCCTGACACAAGAAGCAACCCCTGTGCTTGTAAATTTAAGACTTGACATACCTGACCAAGCATAGTAGCTTCTGCTTCAATACCCCCAACTCCCCAGCCAGCTACTCCCAAACCATCAATCATGGTTGTATGGGAATCAGTTCCAACCACACTATCGGGGTAGAGTAAGCCGTTAGTGTTGAACACAACCCGTCCAAGATACTCGAGATTAACCTGAAATTAAGACACGTCAACTAACTCCACCCCAGATACATAGTAGTATAAATAAGCAGCATTCAAATTGTTATATAATTCAGTATATCGATTGTTATTATAGAAATGTAAAGTGATAGGTCCTGCCATCTGAAGTTTAAACTTAACTTGAACTACTTTACCTGATGAACAATGCCAGAACCAGGTGGAACAACAAGCATATTTTGGAAAGCAGTAGACCCCCATTTAAGGAAAGCAAATCTCTCCTGGTTTCTCGAGAATTCTAGCTCCATATTTGCCTGCACTGCATTTTCTGATCTTGCAACGTCAACTTGAACGGAGTGATCAACAACAAGATCAACAGGAACCTGCACAAGTGTGGAACATTTACTAAGAAAAATGCAACAGTGCACAAAAAGGGTACAACATACTAAAATTACTTTTACAAGTTGATTGAGTTAATATTTGAGAACACTGATCACAAACTACAGACAAGTAACTTCAGTACTATGATTTGTGACAGTTCATAATAAAAAGTCCACATACCAAGGGATTGATCTTGTTCGAATCACTGCCAAGATTGTTCATAGCATCACGCATTACAGCAAGGTCAACCACAGCTGGCACTCCAGTAAAGTCCTGGCAACACAATCAGGGAAGAAGTTATTAATACCAACAACAGTAGTTGATAACTATGTGTACCAAACTGTTGAGTGTTGACTTTGCAAAGAGTAATTCAACGCATGACGTAGAGTGAAGTACCTGCAAGAGTACACGAGCAGGCTTGAAAGGAATTTCAACTTGCTTTGGAGCAGTAATCTCCCAATCAAGAATCTTCTCAACATCTTCCTTCTTGACTTGGAAGTTGTCACAATTACGAATAGCAGATTCAAGCAGGATTCTGATAGAGTACGGCAACCTATCTGTTAAACATCCACAAAAACGTTATCATCAATACAAAAACAACCCTAACAGAAAAAGAGAATCCATCAACAAGTACACAAACAAAATTACCGATCCTCGGGTCTTTCAGTGAAGTAAGGCTATAGAACTTCCCATACTCGCCGCCTCCAGGCTTCGGCAGACTTGTCAAATGCTCCTTGAACGGATGACTTTCCGGAGCTGAAACCACACGAAGTTGAATCAGTCAGTACACAAATTATCTCATCATTCAAACCTAAAAATAGCAACCGTAATCTCGAAAATTTCAGATCCTAAGGTACCAAAATTCAAATCAATTCCACTCCGAAATGAACACATACACGAAAACCAGATCAAATTCACTATAATTTCCATTTCATTTTCTCAGTATCTAAGAAGCAAAACAGTCTACGGAACTAGAAAGCACAGCATCACACAAAAATCGAATCAAAATGAAACTCCGAGATGATCGGAGCAATCAGGTGGATGCGTACCCATGGTAGCGATCCTACGCTGGACGCGTTCAACGACGGGAGCGATGGCCCTGATCTGAGAGCGAAGCGTGTAAGGAGCGCGCCAATGGACGCCGTGGCTCCACCGAGTGGCGGCGGAGGAGCTGAGAAGCCTTTGAGCGGTGAAGCTACGCGGCGAGGCCCGAGGCGGTGAAGGCAAGAAGGTTCTGGAAAGAGTGGAAGTGGAAGAGGAGAAGAATCGTGCCCTGGAAGCTCTGAGAAGAGCGGAGGCAGAGGAGGAGGCTGTGGCTATATACATGGCTGCTGTCAGTGGTGACGAGGATCACGCATTCATAGACGATAAGGGTTTTGGATGATTGGAGAGGTATGGAGGAGAGGGATGGAGGAGAAGAAAGGAGAGAGCGAAAGGGGGAGGAAGGCGTGTGGAGACCTAGGGCTGTGTGCCGCTTCTAGAAGGAGTGGGGAGGACTGAGGAGGTGAGAGAGAAGGGAGAGGAGGGTTTTGTGAGGTGACCTCTTTTTAATACTGCTACTGTCCAATCAGGAATTTCTCAGTGATTGATTTTGCTTTTTTTATAATACGGACTGGGAATTTTTTTTGCTTGATTTTCCGGGGGTCTATTTTTGGGAAAACTTCGCATTTCTTTCGCGAAATGAGAATCTTCTTGTGTTGATTGAAAATGTCAATCTATTATTCTTCTATAGATAGATTGATTCGGAGACGAGAGTTAAAGCCAAATACCAAAACAACTCATCTGCATTGATTATGAGTGTGGTGAATCGGAAGGATCATGACCGATTTAAATATCATGTCTCGTTTATTGTCAGACCTGATATAAGTTTTAAAAATTGACCGACTCAAGGTTTAGAGGTTAAAATTTTATTTATAGCTTAAAATTATCTCGAACGGTGTGGTGTGATGACTGTGATCCAAGAATAAAAATATATAGTCTAGTTGTGTGTGAACAAATTAATAAAACTCAGTCAATTAATGTTTTCATGAAATCATATTGCATGATATATGAATATAGTTTTTAGCCAATCTTTTCAACCCTAAAAAAAGAAAAAGAAAAAGAAAAAAATCGTGTTGCATTATATTACCCATTTCACGTTTACATTGTTTGTGAGATTTGAACTCAAGACATTTTTAATATCAGTTAAACTAGATAACCAATACATCATAATTCACGTAAATTTAATTTTTAATGTTTCGTTGCTATGTAAATCCATGGTATCATTTTATAGGCTGCAATGATACAGTTATATATCTTTCTCCCGATCCATGCAATAATGCAGTTTATTTTTGGTTAGCTGCAAAAGGACAAAGCAATAATAATTTAACAAGAAAAGACAGATTCTGCCACTGCAACACAATAATAGCTTAATATAATGTGTGTTGTGTGCATGTTACATATTCCATCCTCTTGTTCCTTAATAAAAAAACGAAGAAACTTATTCATAAAATTAGGTTCCATGAAAGTTGACAAGTTCGATTCTTTCTTCTTGACCCCAAATTGGTTAACCTAGGCCATAATGCCATATGGCCCTTGTGGATATAGCACCCAATACCTTGCCAAGTTGCTCTTTGCTTTTTGCCACTTACGTAGGCACCGTTGGGTACACGTAGCATCATGGCCTCTCTCTTTTACCTTTCTTCATAGGCCAAGATTTGTGATGACAATTATCAAGATTCAGGTCAATGCAACGGTTGCAGTTTTCGTCATTGAAAATAAAATATAGGCATAGTGGAAAATTCTACGATTTATTTGAGATGGTTTTGAGAATTATGTAAAAATGCTTATGAAATCTCATTGTGTTATTTGTAATATTTTTCAAGTTCTATAACTGTTCTAGTAGCTCCTTGATTTAATCCTAGACAAATTCATATTAATAACATGGTATAATGTACATTTCGATCAATTATGAGGTTGATTTAACATAGTAGCACTTTGATTTAATCCTAGACAAATCCATACTAAGATAATGTGCTCTTATAAGGTTGGCAGGGTCCGTAAGCTTCAAGGCCTTCAATTGAATAAAATTATATATTATAGAGGCCTTGACAATTCCAGTTTTGCTTTGTCACATCACTCATATGAGCACGCGGGGTTTAGCTTTTCGTCTAGTCCAAAGGCTCCAGAACATATAGCACGACTCTAATTTGTTTTCATATTTTTTTTCAAGTGATTGTTGTTTTTGAAGTCACACAACTTTTTTTTTTAACAGTAAAAAAAAAAGTTGTGTGACTTCATTATTCTAAAAAAAATAAAATAAAATAAAATTGTGTGACTTCATCTTATAATTAGTACATCAATTACCCGCCATTACTCCCATTAGTATCAGCTGAAGTCTAGCACAAGAAACAAGGATGATCTTTTGTGTAGAGCGGGTTACCACATGTTTGATTAATAAAATTATTGTTTTAAAAAGAATGGACAAAAAAAGTAACGCAGTTTATATGAAGTAATAGGTAAAGTCTCACCACAAATTCAAAAAAATTCTTTTGCACTGGTGAGATGCGAGGGAAATTACATATTTAGTGTTGTGCCTAGTTGTTAGCATACACAATCGTTACTGCATTTTAAGAAAGAAAACAACGAATTTGTCATTTCTATTTGAAACTCTGATCATGTAATAACTTGGTGCCTCCCACAGACATTGTCAAATTAAGTCAAGTATTAAATGGTGTGTAGCTATGTTCAAGCAATATGTTTTGATGATTAGAACATCTTTAACAATGCTAGTCATATTTTTAGTCAAATTTTAGCTAAAATACATAAGTCTATACACATAAACTAAATTAATTTCTTCCCCTATCTCATTTTATTTATTTATAAGCAGTGTGAAAATATGATTCATGCACTAAACACGTAACCTACTAACTCATAAATAGAATAAATGCCTAATTGTCACATGATGCAATCATGAAATACATGTTTCCAACACTTTGACTCAATTTATGTGATTATACTCTGTCAATTCATACATAATTTGGTAAGTAATTTTTTTTATTATTATGAATCAATTAATAATTTTATTGCTTGACAATAATCATAAGACACATAACATCAGATGTCATTTTTTACCGAATTAGTTGTAATAGAAGATATAAGCACAAGACCGATACCTTCATTGTTAATAAGCTCGGAAAGAGCCGGCCTCAAACATAGGAAGAAAAAACCACACTACCTAGTTTATGAACAAGAAAATACTAACTGCCTATAGATCTCAATTAGTGTACACCTAGTAAACTAAAAACCAAGTATCATTACTGCCTTCCCATTATAAGGCAACGTAGCCTAATATCTACGTCTTGACGACACCCACCTCGACATCAGTAACTATACCAAAAAACAATCCCAGCCCAGGTACAATGAACAAGGCCTAAAATGGGCTAGATCTAGCCTCATGGTTGAGCCCAGATCTAGGTCCAAAGACTCGGGCCCAAACTCATACCAAGGCAAGACCAACCACATCACATAAGAGGAAGAGGCAGCCGCCATCTTCCAAACTTTTGGTAGCTCCATGCCAACCTCCGAACTCCGAGTTGCGCCGCCCCGGATAAGAACCCAAAAACCCGACGTTGCCGCCTGCCATGAAATCAGTCCCATTGGTAACCCTGCTAACCGAAGGAGTCTTCGACGCTGTCGCGACCTTGCAACTACCGTCCTCTTATGGACGAGTCAACCTCACAGCCACACCTCCAACCACAACAAATGCAACAGATTGTTGATGCAGAGCGCCACACTTGATTTATGTGATTATACTTTCTTTCTTTTTTTGGTTAACAAAAAGTTTAAGTGAAAGCTTGGTTACGCTACACAACTATCGTTAGGGCAAACATGCAACCTCAACCTTGAATGATTGATAGTGGACACGTACCTATCACACCAGCCTCCAGGTAGGGATTTCCACATGAGAATTTACATATGTCAAATCAACGAGGCATGCTGGTAGCGGAGATCGAACTTAGACGAGGTATCCACCACAAACCCGCCCTTGCCAACTGAGCCAAACCTCGTTGGTGATTTATGTGATCATACTTTGTCAATTCATACATAATTTGATAAGTTATTTTTTCTTTTTGAATCAATCAATAAATAAATTTATTGCTCAACAATAGCTAGCCATAAGGCACATTACATATGATGCCGTCTTCTAGCAGATAAGTTGTAGTAGAAGCTACAAGCACAAGACTGATACCTTATTAATTAATAAGCTAAGAGAGAGAGCGGGCCTCAAATATAGAAAGAAAAAGCCACACTACCTAATTCCCGAACAACAGAATATTGGTTGCCTATAAACCTCAATTGGTGCATGCCAGGGAAACTAAAAACCAAGTACAATATTATTGCTTTCTTCCCATGCTCAGGCGACGTAGCCTGAAAATCTACGTCTTGACAACACCTAACTCGACATCAACAATTACACCAAAAAGCAATCTCAACCCAGGTGCAATGAACAAGGCCCAAAATGGGCTAGATCTAGCCTTAGGGCTGAGGCCAGGCCTAGGTCCAAAGACTCGGGCTCAAACTCATACCAAGGCCAGATCAGCCACATCACAACATATGAAGAGGAAACCGCCATCTTCCAAACTTCTGCCAGCTTCATGGCAACCACTGAACTTTGAGTTGTGCCGCTCCGGATAAGAACCCGGATTTAAAATTCAAGGACATTCTTCGAGTGTAATTAATATGTTTTTTTGTTGTTGGTGATATTGACAATGAGTTACATTCAATATACCTGTACATTTGAAAGCAATATTACTTGTAAATCGTATGATAATTGAATTAGACAATTCATATCTTGAGCCAATGTATAAAATACCACATTACCGGTTTGGAAGGTATTGAATAACTCATATTTAATTACTTCTATATGGTTACCTGATATAAAGTGATAGCAGTCATTTCGATAATTAATCTAATAACATGCAATATTTAAATGTTATATACTAGAACACTGCATGGACGAGGCACATACTCGTTTTGGTTGCTCTATTTTGCTCGCTCTCGTATTGTTTACTTGGTTTACTTATGATTAAAGATAATATCATTTTGGCTCAACAACTTTTTATAAACTCACAACCTCCATGCCTAGTACTATTTGGTCTAGCGACATAGTCTCTCTTTTATAAGTGGGAGATCGTAAGTTCGACAAAACAAAGACTCGTTGTAGCATTTAAGTTGTTTAATTGATAAAAAAAAACTCACAAGCTCTGTTTAAGTGGCTGACATGACTTTTTTTGCATCAAATCAGTTAACTAATATCTTTCAAGTAGGTCACGGAGATCCGGCCACCGATGACACCCCTTTCACAATCCAAAAAAAAAAAACAACCGACCACACAGCCACGCGTCACCTTCTCACTCAAAGCAAGACCGTATAACAAAACAAAAACCCTATTGGACGAAGACCGAACCAAAAACTTGAAAATACAAAAAAAAGCCCTACTAGCCTTTCCGCGCCTCAAACTTCCTCTTTTGAAACCCTCATTTCCTTCTCCCTCCACAACTTCCCGCCTCTCTCTCATCTCTCAATCTCTCCTTAAGAACCCCCCAAACCTAACCCCAAATATCCTCACTCTCTCTCTTTCTCTCTAAAATCAAACCCCAACTCACTACTCTCTCTCTCTCTCTCTCTCTCTCTCTCTCTCTCTCTCTCTCTCTCTCAGCCATGAACCGCCGCGCAAGAACCGCCGCCCACCGCTCCTCACCCAACCGGTCCTCACCGTTCCTCAAGTTCCTCAAACCCGGAGCCCTAGCCCAAATCCGAGACTCGCGAATCAGCAGCTCCAGATCTCACAGAATCAACTGGATCTCCCAGATCCGCTCCACTCCGCCGATGTCTCCCCCCGCCGACTCCGGCCTACCTCAAATCACCGTCGCCGCCGACGGATTCCCTTGCTTCTCCGGCAGGATCTACGGCCCGAGATGCCCGCAGAGGAAGAAGCTCGTGGCGGGGAAGTCTGTGATGTTCCTCCGGCCGTCGAGTCCGGTATCCGACTCGCCTGATCCGATTATCGATCTGTTTAGTAGTGACATTCTTACTGCACATTGATATGATGAAATTGAATCCTTGTGGACATGGTGTAGATCAATTAATTTCTATCGGTAGCGATGTATGGTACTCCGGTGGAGAATTTTCTTAGATACAACTGAGATTATTAATAAAATTTACCAAATTGTTCTGTAACTGATGTGTTTTTTCGGTTTGTTAGTTTTCGGTTTTGGTAGATGTGCTTTGACTGTTTGGGATTACGATCTAACTGTGTCAGAATTTTGTAGAACTGTGATTGTGTTTAAGATGTAGCAAAATGTTCCATAACAGATGTTGAGGTTAGTGTTTAATTACTGACATGAACGATTTGATAATGAAATCATTGGGGGGAAATCTTATACAACTGAGTCGATTAATTAGTGTTTAAGATAAAGTTTGTAACTGATGTGTTGGTTGAATAGGCTAATATCTGATTTGCTGCTGCTCTCCGTGGTGCTTTAGCTGCTTGATATTATGAACTAAATTTGTTTTAGTTATGTGGAAACTAGTTAGAGTTAGCTTTGACTTAGTTCTTGCTCTTGTTTATGCTGAAATTTGAGTTTTGTATGCGGCAGTAATGGAATCTCATGGATGGTACTTTGGTGGAGAATTTGTTAGATACGTCTGAGATTATTATTGAAATGCACCAAAATGTCTATAACTGATGCATTTTCCCAAATGCTAAATTCTGTTGGGTTGCGTTTAACTTTTAGATTCTGTGATTTAATCTTCACACTTAAATTATCGCACTGGATATAAATTTGTGAATAAGACTTGCCAAATAATCTATAATGGATGCATATTTCAATGTTTATTTTCCGATTTTGGCACCGTGTTATGATTGTGCTTCGAAGGCTTTCATATTATGGAATCATTGTGAGGAGAATATACTAGAGACATCGCAGACTGATTGTTGATGTCTTAATTATTCATAGTTTTTGTTTTTCTTCAATAATGAGCAGTTACATTGTAATGGTCAAGATTGGTAGTACACCATTCTAACAGTCAAGATAGGTAGTACCTTAGTACTGAAAGCTATTGTTACAGAAAGATTGCATTGTTCACTTCGTGTCTCAATGACTTTTCAACTGCTCACTTACACAATTTCACACTTTTACTTGTAAAAACTTCTTGGCTGGTAATTTATTTTAAAATCTTTGGTAGATCATCATCTTCTTATTCATTTTCTTATAGAGTTTCCTGCTTGGTGTTTGTTTTCTGGTGATCCTTAGTTGGCTTCTTGCTCATGCTCAAACATCATATGACTTCCAGGTTGATTTCTTGCCACGTGTAAAGAACTGCTTTTGTGTGACTAGGATCTAGTTTGCTTCCATGTTTGATTTTTAAGAATCATATGGATTGCACGATTTTGTGTTTACAGTGATTCAATTTTCTTGGAGTGGAACTTATCAGTTGCTCATGTGATGATTAAGCTAGCTTTGTGTTCAGTTCAGATACAGACCCCAAGTTTTTGTGGTGGACCTGTTATACTTATCTTTCTCTTTCATTTACCAAAGTTGCAGCAAGGCTTCTATGCAAATCTGTTCAATGTTAGTTTAGGCACTTATTGTTTGTGTTATCTGTGTCATGGCATTGGCAAGGCAGTTAAAGAAGTCTGAGGTTCAAAATGGCCTCTAAGCACATTAAAGGCCTCAAATAAACCTAATACTTATTATTTTTAAATAGTCTAACATAGTATACAAGAGAAATTTTCTTGATTTTATTCGGTGAGAGATTCGTAACGTGTAATAATATTTTGGTTTGATACGGTTATGAGTCATTTAATCATAATACTAACCTATATACATAGTCTTTACGCCAAAATCCTATCTCGCTTCCTTGTTTTGGTAATATTTCCGGTCTTAGAAAGTTTGAAGTCTTTTAATGTAACTCCAATATAAGAGAGGAAGAGTCAAGATGAAATATATTTAGATTTTATTTTACTCCAATACAAGAGAGGACGAGGCAAGTTCAAAGATATTTAGATTTTATTTTAAAAATAAAATATTTATTCTGGAAAGAAGAGACGACGTCGTATTAAAAAGCGAAGGCCTAGTCTTATTCACTCTCCGCATCAAATTCTCACTCTATCTCAGATCAGTGAGAGGAGCTGCGCGTAGCTTTTAAGCGGAAATATTAGAGCTCCGTTTTGGTTTCTCGTACCATCCATGGCTGAACCCAAAATCAAATACGATCGTCAGCTCAGGTGCTCTCTCTCTCTTCTCTCCGTTTCGCCCTTTACCATTGGCTCCACTCTCCTCCTTGGAGCTTTTCCGTTCCGTTTCCGCCGTGAAATCCATGTATTTTTGCCCTAAGGTTTTTTTTATTTTTTTATCTCCGATTGAAATCGCAGAATCTGGGGCGAGCAAGGCCAAGCAGCGCTGGAGAAAGCCAGCGTTTGCTTACTGAACTGCGGCCCCACCGGCTCCGAAACCCTCAAGAACCTCGTCCTCGGCGGCGTCGGAAGCATCACCGTCATTGATGGATCTAAAGTCGAATTCGGCGACCTTGGGAACAATTTCATGGGTGTGTTTTCGCTGCTTCTTGAATTACTTGTTTCGCTTTAACTATTTTTGAGTGTGTTTGCTTTGGTTTATTTTTGTAGTTGATGAATCGTGCGTCGGGCAATCCAAGGCCAAATGTGTGTGTCAGTTTCTTCAGGAGCTCAATGATGCTGTTAAGGCTAAGTTTATTGAGGAGCATCCTGAGGTTTTGATTCAGACTAACCCGTCGTTCTTTTCTCAGTTCACCTTAGTTATAGCCACTCAGGTATGGCCATAATAATCATACTCGAGTTTACGTTGCGAGTTGTCTTTTCTTGGTTGTAGCATGAGTTATTGAATGTGTATGGATCAGTTTGGTTACTCATATGCCTCACATGCTTTTTAGTGTACTATCTTTATTGGAATACCTGCATAGTTTTGCTTTGTATGCACCTGCTAGCGTATGCACTGAAATATCGGCTTTTGCTACCTCTTGTTGATTAGTTATATTTCTTAATTTCTATTGCCGTACTTGTTAAGTCAATATCCTTGACTGCCTTTTGTTAATTGCGTGATCAGCTGGTGGAAGATTCGATGGTAAAGCTTGACAGAATATGTAGGGAGGCCAATGTGCTATTGATCTTTGCTCGCTCTTATGGCCTCACTGGGCTTGTCCGTATCAGTGTGAAGGTAACGTGTTAAAGTTTGTTGTTGAAATTGTATCCCGTATTTTATTATTCTGGAAAGTGAGGACAGATCTTTTATACGATACATTGTGAGGGATGAGATAATGAACAGTTAAATGATATGGACATGTTCCTGATTGATTACTTCACAGTATATGGTTGGTTAGCCGAATGAAAAGTACTTTCTTTGATACACACTGATATGTTCTCCATTTTCTTTATGGTTTTCTGGGGGCAGGAACATACTGTGATCGAGTCCAAGCCTGAACATTTTCTGGATGACCTTCGTTTGAATAATCCATGGCCTGAGCTAAAAGGGTACTCTATTTTCATGTTCTTATCTAAGTCTTTCGGTTTTCTGATAAATAAGTTTTTGCATCTTGTCTTCCTTGATTGGTTTCAGCCGGTATAAAATGATGACCGGTATATGTCCTAGCCCAGAATGTTTTATTGGCTGATAACATGCATGTTTTATTTAGCTTCTATTCTGGTTTGGAATTTAATTTTCATTTACCAATAGGTTTGCAGAGACTATTGATCTAGATGTGTCGGATCCCGTTGCCCACAAACACACGCCATATGTTGTCATTCTTGTGAAGATGGCACAGGAGTGGGCCAAGAGTCATGGTGGTGGACTTCCAACAACCAGGGAAGAGAAAAAAGAGTTCAAGGTTTACCTTCTTGATTTGTAAAGTATCTGAATGTTTCAATTGCTATTTTGAGCAATCATCTAATTGCTGTTTAGCAACGTGATTTTTTTCTCTCGTGTTTTTGAATTTGTTATTAGGAGCGTATCAAAGCTAGGATGGCTGCAATTGATGAAGAAAACTACAGAGAAGCGACTGAGAACTCCTTTAAAGTCTTTACTGCTCGAGGAATCAGTGAGTATATTATTTAAGCATTGGTTGAAGGCTTGAAGCTGTGAGATTATTTTCAATTGAAGTGGGCTATTGCAAGTGGAAATTTGCAAAATAGGATAATTACATGTCACTAAAATCTGCAATGAATTTTTTTTTCTTTACATTAGGAACAATAAAATTAGTATTTGCTCAACTGAGCTACAAACTGCACTCAGTGAGTACACCAGTATAGATGCAGTGTGAGTGTCAAAATTGGTCAAATATTGCTCACTCCTTTGGGTTGGTATTGACTTTATGGTTTTTCACGCACTTCTTTGGAGTTTACCGTCATAACCTGTGTTTCAGGCCTGAATATTCATGCGTGAATATGAGTTCCCATTGAGCAGGTGGTTGATATTTCTTACTTTATGTCTCAGGTTCAGAGTTGCAACAGATAATCAGTGACAGCCGTTCTGAAATTGATTCCAGTTCATCAGACTTTTGGGTCATGGTGGCGGCATTGAAGGTTTGTGAAACCAAGATTGAATCTGTGGAAACTGGATATAGCGTGCATAAGTTAGATAATGTTTATCTTAGTGAGAGTATTTTCTATCACTTAACATTTATTCACATTTTCTAGAGTCTCCCCAACAGATATCCTAATGATAAGTTATGATTGGTTGATAATTCTTCAGAGACTAGTGTCAGGCCTGTCATTTTGACAGTGAAACTATAGTTTCAAAATGGTTCATTGTTCTTAGTTCTGAGTGTAAGGCGGTTTAACTTTGATGCATTGATAAGAAAACATAAATCCTAATGTTAATGGTTGCTTAAATCATATTTTTTGCATACCAAGTTTTTAGCTCGATGTAAATACAGAACTCAATGCTCATAGTTAAGAATGTTGTCCAATTGAGTGGTACAGGGAGGGACCACCTGAGTAACCTGACTGGGAGCCTTAGCTTTAACAAGGCCCTTAGAGATCTCTGCCATTTTCTTTGAATGCATGAAGGTTGCAAAACTTGCTGTCTCTTTTTTTTTTGTTTTTTGTTTTTTTGTGTTATCAAGTATTTGGATGCTCGTATTTATCTATCTCCACAATCCATACTATTTATTTGTTAAGTGGTATGATCCTAAATTTTTACTTTACAGGAATTCCTAGCAAATGAAGGTGGTGGTGAGGCACCCCTCGAGGGATCAATAGCAGATATGACATCTTCAACTGAGTTAGTAATCGACATCTCCTGAATTTCATGTCTCTGTTGTGCTTCAAAAAGTAATTTGTTGATATGAGTGCTTTATCTAACTCTTTTGTAGGCACTATGTAGCCTTACAGAAAATCTACCAAGCCAAGGCTGAGGCTGATTTTCTAGTAATTGACCAAAGGGTTAAGACTCTTCTAAAGAAAATTGGTAGAGATCCTAGTAGCATCTCGAGGGCCACTGTTAAAAGTTTCTGCAGGAATGCAAGAAAACTCAAAGTAAGTGTGGGGTTTTCTAGTGTCATTTACAGTACTTGTTTTCAGTAGTATTGCAATGAATTAGTTTAAAACGTAGATGGGTAGCCACTCAGATGGATAAAATCCAAATCTCATAGAATGTTGGATACCTTTACTTAAGGAAGTTTAATTTTCTGTGAATTGGAAATTTCACAAGCTTTACAGATTCGAGTACTTACAACATTATTCACCCTATCATCACTTTTTTGTCTCTGGATTCTGATTCATAGTAAGGTTATTGTTGAACTAGTTTATAGATATCTCTCTCCAAGAAGTTTCTTTTAGCTAAGAATGCAGTTTAGTGTATAGCTATTTGGGCTCAATATTGTGGTCTTTTAGAAAAATATATATAAAGCCTCATCAGGTTAGCTTACTTGATTTCAATTTACTGATATTTACTTTTAGGTTTGCCGGTACCGGCCTATTGAAGATGAGTTCACTTCTCCATCCCTACCGGACTTACAGAAGTATCTAACAGATGAGGATTACAGGTACAGTTACAGAAATACCTACTGTAGTTGTCTTTGCTGGTTCTTTTTTTTTTTTTTTTTTTTTTGTCAATTAAGGTCTCAGAATCATTGTACAGTTTTAGTGAATTTTGCAGTTAAGAATTGATACTTGCATGTTCTGTAGATCTTGTTCCATTATAATTTCCTACTGTCAAGTTGAAGAACTGTGTTAAATTTTTTTCGTAATATATATCATACTTTTTCTCCCCCCTAAATAGATGTCCTGCATTTTGCATCTTGAATTTTCAACACCAAATAGAAAAAGAAAAACGACATAGCTAGAAGCTTTTTCTCTGTGCTTTAAGTTATCACCATTTTGTTGTTATTTGTATAACAGTGTAGCTGGTGGGTTTTACATCTTGCTTAGAGCTGTTGACCGGTTTGCTGCTAATTACAACAATTTCCCCGGGCAATTTGATGGGTAACTCTCCTACTGTTTATGGTCATATTCTGTACAAATGTTTAATAGTGCACTGATTCCTGCATGCTCACTTTCTCCGTAGTGTGATGGATGAGGACATATCTAGGTTGAAGACAACAGCTGTTGGCCTTCTTAATGATTTGGGTTGCAATGGCGTAACATTGACAGAAGACCTTATCAATGAGATGTGCCGATTTGGTGCTGCAGAGCTCCATGCGGTTGCTGCTTTCATCGGAGGAATTGCATCACAGGAAGTGATTAAGGTTTGTGTAATTCTAGCTTATTTGTTTGCTTCTTTTTTCCTTTTTTAATAATATAAGAATGACAACAACATAGTAGTTGCCTATAATTGTCTCGCCAGGTGTTGCTCTCATGTGTAACTATCTGTATTGGTTTTCCTTGTGCTGTATCCAATGTATTCGCTCAATAACATTTCTTTAACACTTTAATGACAGCTGATAACAAAACAATTTGTACCCTTGTCTGGGACTTTCATCTTCAATGGCATCGACCACAAGTCTCAATTGTTGGCACTGTAGTGGGTCTCAGTTGAGGCCTAAGTTGGATATAAAATGACTGTAAGTTCCACCTCGGTATAGATTGATATCTACTGCTGATATTCATAATTTTTCCTCAAGGAACATACTGACCTTTGCTTTTCATTTGCAGATTACCTAGATGATTAGGAGTGGCCATTTTGCCCTGACTGCTTATTTACATATTTTGAATGGAGGCTATCTTGCTATTGGTGAGGGGTGCACGATTTGATGTTCTGCTACAATTTTCGCTATCCTGAATGAAAGAGAGGAGTATATAGAGGGAAACATGTAACGAAAAAGAGAGAAGTAGGACTAGGTCGTAGGAGACTTTTATAAGATGGAACCTCTAGTCACCTCCATCTTCCATCTTCCTCCTGTTTATTGGTTTGAGATGGTTTTGTAGTTAGGCACTTGAATATTGACTTAATATTTTTCTCGCCATGTTTTGACGACGAGTCCAGTACATTAGCTGGTAAGGTCGCACAATATTTGATGGAAAAATTTCGAGTCTTTCTATCATGTACTCATTGCCGCACAACATTTCATTAGAAAAATAACAGTAACATTGTCATATGATTGGCTAGGTTTTCTTATGGCGAAGTGAATTTGTTATTACTACAAGCATACAAATGCCTACAAATGGAGCTGATTTATGTTATCTCTAACTTTTTACCTGGATGGCATCCTCCGGTCAAATAAACAACACTGTTCTAAACAAAATAGCAGCTTTTATAACAAGCTTTGCACCTGTAGTTAGTACTTGTTAAGGTGCAAAGGTAAGTCTAATCACAAGATCCATCGCAAGACTAAGAAATGAAATCCTCCTAGCATGTCGGGCACAAATTGATGGACTCGTACATCTAAATCTCTGATACAAGATGCATTATGGAATACGGCACATCAAAATTCA
This sequence comes from Fragaria vesca subsp. vesca, assembly GCF_000184155.1. Classification (NCBI taxonomy): domain Eukaryota; kingdom Viridiplantae; phylum Streptophyta; class Magnoliopsida; order Rosales; family Rosaceae; genus Fragaria; species Fragaria vesca. The sequence continues at coordinate 9,887,504 of NC_020491.1, forward strand.
CAAATTTTGCGCCCAGTTGAATCTGCACCAATTAGCATAGGATCTTCCAATTGGAACCTGATGTGATTTAATGAGGAAGTTTACTTTCAAACCAATCTCAGCTACTTAACAGACCCTGAGTTCAAGTTTTCTAAAAAAAAAAAAAAAAAAAAAAAACAACAGACCCTAAGTTCAATCTTAAAGGTATATCCTTTTGTCTGGATATAAGATCCTATACAAGGAAAGTGCGAACAGTTCTCTTCAACTCTTGTGTTGATTACAGGAAAGTTTTACAGTATTGGTGTCTCCTCCCATCAACAGGTCTCACATTCAAGCCATGAGTCATTGCATTCTGAACTCAAGTCACTGTCACGAGTTTGAAATACAATCAATACAACAATAATTCAGACCACGCCTTATAAATTGCTCTCCTTGTCCTTCCTAGTAGCATTAGAAGAAGCTAAAAATCACAATATATTTCTCTAATCAGTTGTGCATCACATTAACCTTCAAGGCCACAAAGGGAAGTCTTGGATTGCATCATCTGTAACAGACCCTAGCACCTAGCCTAGGAATGGGGAACAATCTAGTGAACTTGGACTCAATTGCCACGGTTAGTATCATACTGTACATACAGCATTTTTGTAACCTTGTCATATTATAGTACTAATCATAAAACTGATAATTAAAACATTACTGTTAAGTGATACTCTTCTGTAATACATACTGCAAATATGTAGGAAATCAAAATAGAAGATAATGTCTAATTAAAAAAAAACACAGAAGACAATGAATTGATGCCAAGTTTGTCCAGCAAAATAGTAGAACAGTGTGTTTCTTCTTCAGTGACACGCCAAGAGTGCAAAGAGAAGCAAATATAAGACATTATTGCCCACATATACTATCTTAATGATGGAAACATATAAAGGAGAATAGAAAAGAAAGTAGCAAGCAAAACTTAGAAATCTTAAACTAAGAATAAACCAGAGAAATGCGAAGGTTTTCCACTTACAGACCACAAAAGCATTCAGGTATAACCATTATATTCATGAATTTTTTATAAAGCAAATTGAGATATTAAAGTACATTGTTTGTGTAAATTTTGCCAACATCATTAATTGAAAGTATGATATACAGACCACATGTTGTGAAACAAATTGAGAAAAAGAGGATGCCATAAGTACCTCCAACCTATTCCATTGGATGTAAGCAACAATATCATGCAAAGCCCCCTCTAAGTTCTTGGTTTGCTCCCTCTCTTGGACATCAGGGATAAGCTTCACAGGGACTTTCCCAAACCCAAGTTACCTTAAGACTTCTGTAATTTTTTCAGCAATCACAACATGTCTCTGATGAAATCAAGATTAAGTGTGTCCCGGACAATAAGGAACAATCCTAGAAAAACAACTACCGTTATCCCTGATGACATAATCGTCTGTTCCACTTCCATAGGGAGTTTTCTCCCACCCCTAGCAGCCTCTATAAGTATAAAAGCCAAGGTACCTCCATCTAGAGCAGGTAAGGGAAGGAGGTTGATCACTGCAAGATTAAGATTAAGCAAAGCAGCAAATTGATACAGTCCATCAAGATTCGACCTTGCAACTTCTGCACCAACAGCAATGATGGCAACAGGACCCGAAACTTTACTAGCTGTCTGCGAGAAGTTTAGAAAAGTCTGTTTTAAGCTATCCAATACATTGAACGACAAGCCCCAGAACTCTCTCCCTGTATAATTAAAAGCGTCCGCTACATTTTTGGGTTTAACTTTCGAAATCTTAACATTTGGTGATAACTGCACTCCAATTTTTCCCGTTCCATCATAATTCTCATCAGGGGTGACCCCAATCTCAAAATCCTGCTTTCCCCTCTCAACCTTAAGAACCACATTTCTGTTGGGATTTTTCTTAATCACATCAACAACCTCTGTGACAGCATTAGGCCCTCCTTTTGGCAACTGAATTCCATTAACCTCAAGGATCACATCACCAGCAAGTAACCCGTCTCGGGAAGCAGCAGAAAAGGGCCTTACCTCGGGCACAATAACCCCAGGATAGCCCTCTTGTACAGGCAAACCAACTGACAAGACTTGAGTAAAGATAATAGCATAGGCAAAAATGATGTTGGCAATGACACCAGCTGAAACCACTATTACTCTATCCAATATGGGCCTATTCTTGAGCAAATTTACATCATCAACTGGAATATCACTATTGGGGTCATTATCAGGAAACCCCACAAACCCTCCTAGAGGAAAAGCTCTAATGGAATACTCTACATTGTTGGCATTGAATTTAGCTAAAATAGGACCAAACCCAACTGCAAATTTACTTACATGGATGCCCTGAAGATAAGCAGCAAGGAAATGACCACTTTCATGAACAACAATGATGGCTGTTAAAACTGCAGCTGCCTCCAAAACTGACTGAACACTCTCAAAGTTGCTATAATCAAGACCAGGAAGTGCACAAGACCTCAACTGTAACCTTGTCCCATTTGGGTTCCCACCCTTTGGAGATAAAAATGGATCCTTGCAATGAAAGCTGAGGTCTGATGAAGAAAATGAGCACTTTGGGAGGTGGGTTTTGGGTTTTGAAGGAAACTCAGACCTTGAATTGGTTAACTTGATCAGAGACAGAGAAGAAGGTGGAGAAGAGGAGAGACTAATAACCATGGTTTTTCTGGGTGGGTGGGTATTAAGAAAGGTGAGGCTGCCAAGGTTTTGTGATAGAGGAAGGGATTGGATAATTCATAGTTTGTGTCTCATATTTGATTTTGTGGAGGGGAAGTGGAGTGACTCACTTGTCTTTGCCTGAGCCTCCCTCTTCGTGTCTTGTGTGACTTTTTGGGTAGATTGTAAGTTTTTTCTGACAGGCTATCACTTGGCTGTGGTAACACTTGGAGTTTCAATTCGGTTACTCATATGTGATATGTCTGGTGGAAGATTCAATGGTAAAAGTCCACATAAAAAAATCTATTTAGAAAAAAAAAAAACACGCTAGAAGGAGGGTTCGAACCTCCGACCTTGTGGTTAACAGCCACACGCTCTAACCAACTGAGCTATTCCAGCTTTGTTGGCTTCTTCAAAAAACATATGATATTTATTCGTGGGAGCCCTTCTAATGATAAATTGAGGACCAGTTGAGGATTTTTCGACTTATCTCACTTTTCGATCTTATATCCACATTTTGACCGTTCAATTTATAGATATTTATGAGTAGATCATATCTGCAAATTTTCAACCATATTGAAAATCGTTAAGACATTTATAAGTGTGATTTACCAATTATGAACTTGAACGGTTCATGTTTGACAGATTTGGTTCGTTTATTAATTTGATCTAATTTATTACCTTAACGATCACCGATTGGGCTGAAAATTTGTATGACTGATCTACTTATATAGACTTAAAAACTGAACGGATGAAATGCCAAGATATAATCGTAAAATAGGTTTTTTAAACCATAAACCAAAAGGCCCTCAACTTAAAAGTCCTCACTAGAAGAGCTCTCATTCATTCGTATAAATTAAAGCAAGCATTGTTAGATGTATTATCTTCCTCGAAGCATATTTAGATTCCCTTGCTATCCCAATGTACTCGGAAGAAATTACTAATTGAAACTCATTCAACAAGCCATTCTAATAACACAAATGACAAATCTTTAAGTAGAATACAAATATGTCTATTCGTTTAACAGATACGAAATGTTACAAAAAAATTACTAAAGATACAAGGGAAGAGCAATGAATTGAATATGATAGGCATGAGTAGCGTTGTACGCTGTCTGCAATTACAACATTTGACTCAAACTCTTTAAGTAGCAGTAGATGCTTTCTTGGTAGGTTTGTAGACGCTGAATTCTCCAAAATCCCTCCTACCACTGGTAAAAAAGAGTGCCCGAAATCAAACCCTTGACACAGATAAACAAAAGTTCAGAAGCTAAATGTAACCATGAATAAATTACTTGAAAATCTTTACTTATTCATCGATCTCATCTTTGGTTTAAGTATGTACCTGTGTGTAACATCCCAGCCGGAAGGTAAAAAACGAGGATGAACAGTTTCAACAAATACTTGTCTCCACCTTTGACAAAACTGACTAATACCATCTTCGCCAGATTCCTTTAACAGACGATCCACAACTTGCTTACCATGTGGACCGTGACCTAAGAGAGAGTGTTTTGATTTATGTTTACGTTTGGAAGTAGATCGAAAGTCTACTGATCCATTTGGTGTACTTTTATCATCATAATAAATACCATCTCTCGCTATCTCTGAATTTATGTTCCTCTCATTGCCGGGAGAAGCTTTTTCATCGATCCTCAGATCTAAAGAGGAGGTGCCTAAATCAGCATCCTTCACTGTGAAAACATCTTCATCTTGGTTCATCGTCGATATGTCATCTTCATTGGTGCAAGATTCATGTACAGTATAAACTTCTGGAGCATACGGAGTGGCAGGTGTTGAAATGCTAACACTATTTTTCTCCTCAGCATCTGAAGAAATACTTCCTTTAGAATGTTGAAAAGAAAACCCTTTCTTCTTCTGAAGTCGTCTTTTCTCATGAGGAGTCATCCCAACAAGCAAAGCCTTTTCTAAATCTTCCTCAGAAATTTGTCTCCCTCCATAAAATGTCATAACAATCTGCAAATAGAACATTTCAATTCATAAATTCATAACCCCTTTAAATAAACAGGCAAACAGGTTTTAATAACAGGAATAGTACAATCATGGTATAATGAATGATGAGCTCAACGCAAAGAATAGTAACATTTGGCCTCATGTTTGCTTTGTCGAATTACAGAAACACAATCTATGTAGTGATAATTTGCAAAAATGAAGAGCTACATATATATTCCTATGTACCTCTGTCAGTTCCTCACGGCGTTTGGATGGCATTGTTGGTCCATGGCGCAAAAGAGCCATAGCAGCGGTCCGCAACTGTAAAGGAGATACACCTGCATCCTCAGCATTTGTAACAGGCACAGATACCCCAGATAAAGATTGAGCATGTTGCGAATCAACCACTTTACGAACAAAAAGTGGAATCCCAAATTCTGCAGCAATCTTTCCTTTATACTTCTCTGCAGCGGCATGAGCAATTTCGTGACAGTCCACGCATAATAGAACGATATCATGAGAACGGTGGCTTTTCAAATGTTCAGGGAAATGCATTCTGTAGCACGAGGGAATAATTCGGTACCGTAAGTAATGGTTTCTTTCACCACAGCCAACACATATATTTTTCTTACTTTGAATATAAAAATCATTGCCTTCATCTTCTGGACGCCCTTTGGGCTCAAACAGAAGCATAATTGCAGGTGGATTTTCTTCAACAAGTTTTGCCAAATTCCGACGAAGATACCTGTAAGAACACAGCAATGACCATGTCAAATACAGATTTTGTTATAAAAGATGTAAAGAGACATGAGAATATATGAATGCTAACCATTCAAGCTTCCTGCGGTCACAGTAACAAAGCAAACGCCCATCATTTGCATAGATTCGGCAATTATGATAAACTGGGGATTTGCAGGAAAATTTTTGAACAAATAGCTTTCGAGAAGCCATTCGACCGGCTTGCTTTGGATTTCTGACCCCATTCTGTTTAGAAACCTGTGTCACTTTCATATTATAATTAACCAGTAAAGCATAGTTGAAGACAGACAGTGGGCAACTCCCTTTTTGACCCAGGCAGTTCTGAAGAATCATGGGTAAGAGATCATCAGGATTGCCTATTTTGTTCTGGAGTATATAATGAAAATCATCCAAATGACTGCAGACAACAGGAGATGGAGATGGGAGACCAAAATTGAAACTTAAATCCACATTATCATCAGCTTCTGCAATGGTGGTTAACATGTCTACAGGGCTAGTTGGAGCTTTTTCAGCGAGGGCAACAATAGCCTGATCTGATATTACATATCTCAAGCTTTCATCGTGTACACGAGCCTGGAGAGGAAGTCACGGCCACATGTTTATTATGTGTACAACAAATGAGATTTTCAATGAGACCAGTTCTGTATCTTTATCAATTTCATTTGTACAAGTGACCAACATAGTCTGAATCTCTATATATAAATATTTAGCGTCATTTGTGGTTGTCAAACTTCAAGAAAAGGTAAATACTAAGTTACTAACCATCAAATCTCTCCATGCACAAAACCGGCGCACAGCATTCTGAAATGAAACATAAACTATTGCATAAGAATGTAGTTAATAAGTAATGCAAGTTTATCATAAATGTGCCAAGGGGTGCAACCCTAGTACAATGACAAGAATCTAGAAGAAATACCGATTAATTTAAATCTACTAAATTAAAGTGGCTGGCAGCATCATGGTAGACCGGTCATAGAGCTACATAGAGAGCTGCCTCTCAATGCGGAGTCTAAATGATTTTCCCTTTAAAGACCTACTCCGTCTTTCTATCAACCAAAATGAACTGGAACACATATAAGAGTACTACATTTCTTAGAACTAATCTTGGATTGTCTTAACAAAAGTATCACCCATAAGCCTAATATCACTGAACTTAGAATTCTCCAAATCCCCTGGGCCATCAAACAATGACTAGAAAAAATGGTGGACAATCTTTGTATTACTTTACTGGATGTCATCACACATTCAGAGTAAAGAACATAAAGAAAATGAAAAAGAACAAACAAACCTGGATTTCATAAGATGCTGACAAAATGCCTTCTTGGCCATTTAAATGACGGCTAAATATTGATGAAGCAGCAGAGCCTCCAGGTGAAGCTTCTATGTCTTTAGTGTACAGTTGCAAACATGACATGTTTGAACGCCGACTAGCCTCAAGAACAAAACGTAATTTGTCATCGGGACAAGAGTTTTCTGATACATTAAGATATTTAGAATTTTTTATGCTACGACACAGAGAAAAAGTAGAAACAGCTTCTACAGGTCATCAACTGGAAAGCATGGCTAAGTTACGAATACTACCATTACTTCTTGTGATAAAAGGGTGTGAACACGCCCCAACAAGTCACAAATCACATCAATCCAAAAAGTCATATTGAGGTCATGAACTCTCCAGATAAAAACACCATAGAAGTGCAAACTTGAGCATAGAATGTTGCGGACTAGAGACTGGCTTATACTGGTTCTGTTATCTCTTTTATAATATGTTCATGTTTAATATGTTGAAATTCTGTCCTTTCTATTTAATCAATCCACCACAACAAGTGATATTTCTAGTGTCTGAAAAGAAGCTATGAAACCAAGAAAACAAGTGTACCGTTATCCAGCATATCCAGCTCAGCAAGTAAACGGCCTGCAATGTAAAGTAGGTAGTGTGCATCTGTTCGAGCATACTGCACCATTTCCATAGACAAAGGGCGTTGTCTCCAGTCTTCACGCTGCAAACCAATTTGATGATGGTTCAAATGCAAATCCTTTTATCATAACTTCACCCCAGTTGATGCCATGCTTATAATATTTCTTAAAGATGGCTATTACAAAAAACAGGAGAAAAATTACAATATCAAGACAGCTTCAAGGTCTAACCTGAAACAACTTGTTAGTGACGACACCACAGTAAGTTTCAAGTAAATAAGCCAGTGATTTCTGCGGTTTTGACAACACTTCACAAGCCTGCAAATAAAACAAACACAAAAAAAATTAATGAAATAGTTCTTCAGCTGCCTAACCACCTCCTCTCCCCCTCCGTCATCCATCACTTGGTCCAAAACAATCGGATATAAAGAGCTCACCTTTGCAGTATCAAACATATTGACAACATATATATGGAAGTCCCTTTGCAGCCAGAGAACATCACTATCTGCCCCATGGAACACCTACACGCACAATACACCACATTAAACTCCAAACAACAACACTGCTACAATCACAGCGCTGTCGCTCATAGTTACAACTTACTCCCCAAACTAAATAATTACCTTGCAAATACTAGCATCAACGAAAACTGGCCGCAAAACGCTCATACTGTCATGTAGAGCAATAGTATCCACCAAATAATCCTCCTTCTCAGTCGAAATCTAACCAAACACCGTCAAAATCAGAAACCTACACAAACACACTCACACTCATTCCACTAATAATTAGTAAATTTTACCTGTATCAAAGCAGTAAATCCCAAAAACGACCTCAAGCTGTGCTGCTCAGTATCAACCCCAAAGATCTTCTCTTTACTCAAAACCTCAACCATCTCCTCCAACTGACTCTCAGTCTCGACCCAAACATACGCCTCCCTCATTATCGGTTCCAAATTCTCCGTCACACATTTAAGCTCAATCGGCGGACTTTCCAGCAGCGCAGTGACCTCCGCCTCATACGGATGCGAATTCTGATTCTTATCTAATCACCAAATCAACTCATGTATCGTCCATAAAATCCAAATCAACTACAACTAAGAGTATAAATGTACTCATACCTGCGCCGTTGGATTCTTCAAGGCTTAAATGCTTGAACGGCGAGTACGAATTGTCGGCCAACACTCTCTTGAATCCGTGCTGCGGCTTCGGGTCGTCTAGTAAATAACAGTGAGTTTCGGAGCGTTTACGGCGGCTCCAGAAGAGGAAGAAGACCGAGAGAGCTGAGAGAGAAGCGAGCGCCACCACTATCATCTTCACCTTTTCTTTCTTCTCCATTTTTTTCTTTTTCGCCTTCTGAGTTTCTGGGCTTTCGCCGCTTCAAAGTTTACGTTTTTATACGACGCCGTGCAGCAGACCGTTTGCCGTGGGGCTTACGTGGCCGCATTGACCACACGACACGCCGTTTGCTTGGGCGCGGCAATTTTCCAATGTTGGGCCTATTGGGCCCGGCCTGAATCACTGTTTCCCTAGGTTTCACGGTTTCCTGATTCCTCCAAAAAAAAAACTCGTGTTCTCTATTTAAGTAGTGTGGCTGTGTCCAAAACCCTAATCAGGAGAGCAGGTTGTGCCTGCCGTGATGACGATGAGCATGGGGTTGTGCAAGATTGATGATCTTCCTGGTGAAGTAGTGATTGAAATCCTATGTCGTCCTCCTCTACGCTTGGTTTTTCAATGCAAGTGCGTGTCCAAAAGTTGGTTCAAACTTATATCGGATCCTTTTTTAGGGTTCGTTTTTTATGTCTACAAGGTGATAAGCCAACCATAATAAGTGGAATGATTTTACAGGGCCATTATAAGGAGGATGATTTGAGAAGCCGGCGGACATTGAGTTTTCTCCCCTCTATTGGAACCTTAGAAGAATGGCATGAAAACTGGGTGGTAGAGGCGACTTATAATGACTTAGTTTTGTGTTATTGCCCGGACGAGGAGGGTGAGAGTAAATCTGGCTGGACCATATGGAATCCATATATCCGGAAACGAATTACTCTTCCTCCTTTACGATTTAGAAGTTTGACAACCAGAAAGGGAATCATATGTGAACCCTGCTATTATTACAAGGAAGAAAATGGTGCTAATAGTAAAATCGTCCTTAATCTTGAGTATAGGTGCAGGGTCGTACATATTTCTAAATTCAGAGCTGGTTTTGTAAACATGAATATCTATTTTTCCGAAACCGGAGAATGGAGAGAGTTCGATGTACCATTGCCGGAGATGCTGGAGTCTTATAATGAGAATGCAGGCGTTGCTTACCGTGGAAAGTTATATTGGCTGTTCATACGTCGCATTGTGGAGTTGGATGCTTTGGCACTTGACAGTAACACCAGCAGTGGTGATGTTGCTGTTAAGTACTGTCGTGTCATAAAAACTAAATTTGATGAGCCGTACTTTGGTGTATGCTGCAATCTAATGACTTGGTTTTTCTTTTCATACAATGTTTTGCTCCTGTTGCTAGCTGCTACTTCGCTATCTTCATGTTCTCTATGTCCTTTGCTCTTGTTCTCTATCGTTTATTTCCCAGGCTTAATTTCTTTCAGTAGTGAATTTACTTATTTGAATTATTTCTGTCATGTCCGGCACGAGCAGTGGACTAATAGAGCAAATGCTCGTCGGATCAAGGTTCTTATTTCTTCTACTGGAATGACATTGATATATGTAGTACTAGTCTAAAAGGGGATCCGGATTCTCTCCTAACAACTGTCTCCTAATACTTCCTAATAAGTCAATCATGACTTTTCATTTTAGACCAACGGTCAAGATCACTCAAACCTATTTTCACAACTACTCAACTCATCTCTCTCCCCCTCAAAATCTCGTATGGTCTCTCAGAAAGACAAATAAAAATAATTCTTTTCCATCGCTCTATCTCTCTTCCCGTTCTCGAATTTATGCCTCTCTCCGCCGGTCAACCGCTGGCGTCGGACTCCTCCGCGGAGGCACCGGCACGGCCTCTCTCAAGCTAAATATACTTGCCTAGTAACTCATATCAGTCATATAAGTAAACATGGATGAACTTATAGTGCGGCCCCAACGATCTATGTAGTTAAGATTAGCACCATTCTGAAGAAGTAGAATAAAAATTTCGGTGCAGCCTTCACACGATACCAAATGAAGAGTTGTTCTCTTGTCATAGTTCACAAGATTCGGATCCACGCCTTTCTCCAACTCTTGCAACACCCCTGCTTTATCACCCTTACTCAAACAATATAGCAGCTTGTATGGACCTACTGGGGTAATCCTTTTAGGCTTCTGCATGATTCACACCAAGTTAAAGTCTTCAACTTTTCGCTTCTAAAATTGCACAGCAAAATCATTTGTTCTTAACTTCTTATACATGATGCTTCTTAAATGGTCATGAACGTCACGATACATTCATCTCTTAAGCTTAGGGTATCTGTTGTAGTCCATTAATCAATTCTTTTACTTGTTGATGTTTAATCTGATGACTATGGAAACATTGCCAGGAGATGATCATATATATGAATTAATTTGGTGATGAGGAAATGGGCAGGAAGAACATCGTCTAAACAAATGCTGCTACACTGCTAGTCTGGTGCCTTCTTTTCGGTTCACCACCTGCAACATGCCAGTAATGTATCAGAAATTAGAGAACATGAAGACAAGAAGTACAAAACATTTGATCATGACGAGTAAGAGCCCTTTTATAAGCTGCAACTGTGAGTAACATACAGACAAATATTAATATAGATATTAGAAATTCTTAGGGATGTGCAGGCGCCAGAGAGAGGCCATGCCGGCGCCTTCGCGGAGTAGTCTGACGCCGGTGGTTGACCGGCAGAGAGAGGCAGAAATTCGGGAAGGGGAAGAGAGAGAGAGAGCGATGGAAAAGAAATTTTTTCTTTCTGAGTGACGATACGAGATTTTGAGAGAGAGAGAGAGAGATGGGTTGAGTAGTTGTGAAAAACTGAAAATAGGTTTTGAGATAGATTTGAGTGATCTTGGCCGTAGGTCTAAAATGAAAGGTCATGATTGACTTATTAGGAGTATTAGGAGACAATTGTTAGGAGAGAATCCGGATCCTCTAAAAGGTGCTTGGCATGGTAATTAGGTTATCAAGTTACTGAGATCGATGGATTGAAAGAACTTCAGTTAAGTTATTCCATGATCATTTCATTCACTTGGGTTAAGACTTCGGAATAGTTCATGAATGAAAAATTGGTATGGCATAGAAGTGCCACTTCCAATCCCACACCACCACCCACACTGCCTTTTCAGGTTCCTTTCTTAATTACCGGTCTCCCGACTACTGCATTTGGTTTAAAATCTGAAACTGAGAATTCGATCTTGAAGATACCAAAACCAAAAAAGGAATGGAACATATATATGGGCTCAAGCCTAGAGAGAATTTTGGGCCATAAAACCTCAAATAGGTATATATATATATATATATATATATATATATATATATATTTTCTCAGCTGCAGACGTCCACACCGATTTTTTGGTGCGGATTTCCATTTTTGCACCACTTCCCAATCGAATTTCCTCAAACTTCTTTCTAGATATATCTAGATCATCTTGTGTAGATCATCTTTGTAAAATTTCAGCCAATTTGATGATCGTTAAGGCCCTTAAAATCGAAAAACAAATCTGACGGACTGAATTCTGTCCGGTTCAGGTATATAACAAAAAAAACGCAAATTTGAGGGTCTTAACGATCACCAAATTGGCTGAAATTTTGCAGAGATGTTCTACACAAGATGATATAGATATGTCTAGAAGGAAGTTTGAGGAAATTCGATCAGGAAGTGGTGAAAAAATGGAAATCCGCACCAAAAAATCTGTGCAAACGTCCGCAGCTGAGAAAATCTCTATATATATATATATACTTGCAGCCTGTTATGAATCTATCTAACAGCCCATTACCATACATGAGAAAAAAGAAAACTTAGCAAGTAGGGTTTGTTCACTTCTCTCACCGCACATACGTTCTCCTCTTCCTCTTCACACAGACGGCACCAGGCGCACGGCGTACCAATCTTCTCTCAGTTCTCCTCTTCTCATTCGCTCTTGCCTTTTCTTCAATCAACTCAAGATCCCATGTATCAAATCCTTAACACCCATTTCAAAATGTTTCTCTTTAGTTTTTCAATGTTGAATTGGGATTTCTCTGCTGTGCTCCAGTTGGGTTTTCTCAATTTGTCTGCAAAGACTCAAAGTAAAAGAAACAATTTCCCCTTTTTGTATATTTGTATAATGATAGCAATAATAATGATTCTGTGATTATAGAGGTTGAAGTGAGTGGGTCTGGCAAGGTTACGATTTAGTTAGTTTATTGTTGCTTAGAACACATCTAGTTTTTTTTATTTATTATTTAATGGGCTGGATTTGGTTTTATGTGTATGTTTTGATTGAAAATAAAAAAGGTATGAGGATGAGCCTCTCATTCCAAACCTCCAAAAAAAAAGGTAGTGCACTTGAAAAAATAATATAGGTAATCATCTTCAAAAAACAAAAGGGTTTGCGTTTGATTATAGTGGAGAGAAATAATGCCAGAATTTAGGTTTAAGCTTGCATTCTATATAAATGTCCTAATCGAAGAAGATGAAACACTGAAGTATTAAACGTATTGAATTCCTATTTTTACTGGTTTCACGTACTATTTGTCCCTCTTCCCAAAGTTAATTTGTTCTCTATTCTCGCGTGTCCAAAACTAATCAGGGGAGCTGGTTTTGCTACCGTAATGATGATGAGCCTGGGGTTGTTCAAGATTGATGATCTCCCTGGTCAAGTAGTGATTGAGATCCTATGTCGACTTCCTCTCCGCTCGGCTTTTCAATGCAAGTGTGTGTCCAAAGGTTGGTACAAACTGATATCAGATCCTTCTTTTAGGGTTCGTTTTTTATGTCTACAAGGTGAAAAGAAAACCCCAACCATAAGTAGAATGATTTTCCAGGGCCGTTATAAGAGTTTAAGTGTTTCTTGGGAGGATTCATTGATAAGCCGGGGGGCAAGGTTTTTTTCTCTCCTCTAATGGAACTCTAGAAGAAAGGCATGAAAAATGTGTGGTAGAGGCAACCATGACTTGGTTTTATGTTATTGGCCAAACGAGGAGGATGAGCTTAAATAGGACTTGACCATTTGGAATCCATATATCAATCAATAGGTTGCACTTCCTCGTCCACTTTGTAAAAAATATGCTACGACCACAAAGGAGGGAATCATATGTGAACCCTATTATAGTCACAAGGAACAGATTGGTGGTAACAGTAATATAGTCGTTAATGTTGAGTATAAGTGCAGGGTCGTGCGAATTTCTATATTTCCAGTGTTGCTCTCAGACCTAATAACAGCAGCTAAAACAGAGAGTAACAGCAGCATATAACAACAGCAAACAGATGAACAGATTACTGTAGGAAAAATCCCAACATATCAAATCTATGCAAGAACAAAGAATAAACAGAACACAAAGGATTTAACGTGGTTCGGCAATAGCCTACGTCCACGGAGCAGCAAGGAGAAGGAAATCCACTAACAAACAATAGTTTGCAAAGTGACACAGCAGCTCTGTTATCACAGCAGCTCTCAAAGTGTATTACGGCAGCAAACAAAACAACTACTCCCTTAATGGGAGAAACCCTATTACTCCCCTTATAAAGCCTTAAGATGGCTTTTACAAAACAACCCTTAATCCAATACAAGATTAACATAGACAAAATGAGCCACTAAACAACTATCTCCACCTTGGCGAGATTTGCAGACATCATAACAGCAGCTGCACTCACTGAGCCTTCATACCCTGCAGAACCAACAAACCAAGCTCCTTGCTGCTCAATCAACTTCTTCAAACATTTACAATATTAGCCAAGTCCAAACAATGTTCAAACTTGGCAGCATCAACAACTTTTGTCAACATATCAGCTGGGTTGTGTAGGTATCTTCTGCAGAGAAATCTTCTTCTTTTCAACAATGTCACGCACATAATGAAATCTAACATCTATGTGCTTAGTTCTTGCATGATACACTTGATATTTAGCCAAGTAAATGGCACTTTGGCTATCACAATGAACCTCCACCTTCTTCTGACAAATGCCTAACTCATTTATGAGTCCCCGCAACCATAAAGCTTCTTTAAATCCTTCTGCTACAGCCATGTATTTAGCCTCTGTGGTTGACAAGGCTATTGTATCTTGCAACACAGATCTCCAACTTATAGGCCCTTTGGCCATGGTGTACAAATAGCCTGTAGTAGATCTTCTTTTATCCAAATCACCAGCATAGTCAGAATCAGTATAACCAACAACAAATTTTCCAATCCCAGCTGTGTTTCTCTCAAAACATAAACCCACATCTCTAGTCCCATGTAGATATCTTCATATCCATTTAGCAGCATTCCAATGCTCTTTACCTGGATTATGCATATAACGACTAACCAAACCAACCGCATGAGCAATATCCGGTCTAGAACAGACCATAGCATACATCAGGCCACCAACCAAATTAGCATATGGAATATTTTTCGTATACTGCTTCTCTTCTTCAGTTTTGGGACATTGTAAAGCATTTAGTTTGAAATGACTAGCCAAAGGAGTACTTACAGCTCTTGTTGAACCATGAACTCCAAATTTCTGCAGCAACTTTTCCAAATATTGCTTCTGTGTTAACCAAACCAGACCTTTTTCTCTACTGCGGGTAATCTCCATTCCAAGTATCTTCCTTGCTTCACCAAGGTCCTTCATTTCAAACTCCTTCTTCATCTGCTCTTTCAACTTTTCTATCTCCTTCATATTCTTTGAAGCAATTAACATGTCATCTACATATATTGACAAGTAGATGAAAGATCCATCTTGCAGCTTCTTAAAATAAACACAGTGATCATATTTACTGCGGGAGTACCTCTGTCTGCTCATAAAATCATGAAATCTCAAATACCACTGTCGCGGGGATTGCTTCAAACCATACAGTGACTTGTGCAATCTGCATACCAATTCCTCCTTTTCATTCACTTGAAATCCATCCGGCTGAGACATGTATATCTCTTCATCTAAGTCACCATGTAAGAATGCAGTCTTCATATCAAGTTGCACCAATTCAAGGTCAAATTGGGCAACCAAAGTCAACAACACCCGAATAGAACAATGCTTCACCACAGGAGAAAAAATCTCGTTGTAGTCTACACCTTCCTTCTGTGAATATCCCTTTGCTACCAGCCTCGCTTTATATCTTATGCCTCTGTAATTATCAACACCTTCCTTCTTGGCATATACCCATTTGCAACCAATAGCTCTTTTACCTTTAGGCAATTGAACTAAATCCCATGTCCTGTTCTTCATAAGAGAATTCATCTCTTCTTTCATTGCTCCATTCCATTCTCCACTTTCAGGACTAGCTACAGCTTCCTTGAAGCTTGATGGGATCTCAGCAACGATAACAGGATAGGCATAAGCAACACAATCTTCAAATCTTGCAGGCTTTTTGATTGTTCTCTTTTCTCTTCTCACTGCAATAGGCTGCTGTTCAGGGACAATAGAAGCCACATCATCATCTTGGACATGCAGCTGTTCACCATTCACTTCTTCATGTTCTTCTTCAATTTGAGGCCCTTGAGTCGGTTGTTGAGACTTGGAAGCTTGAGAAACTACTTTGTCAAGCTCCACCTGTTGAACATCTCTCCCATTCTCTCGCGGTGATCCAACATTAGCCTTTTTCTGCTGTTAAGCATACTTGCTTCATCAAATGTGACATCTCTGCTAATCACAAGCTTCTTCAACTCTGGGCACCACAACCTGAAACCTTTGACACCACTACTAAAACCAACAAATACAGCCTTCTTGGCTCTTGGATCAAGTTTAGTTTCAGTTACACGAAAATAAGCAAGACAACCAAATATATATAAATAATCATAATCTCCTGCTGGTTTTCCAGTCTATACCTCAATGGGAGTTTTACCTCCAATTGCTGCAGATGGTAAGCGATTCACGAGGTGACAAGCATAGTTGATAGCTTCTGCCCAAAATGATTTGCTCAAGCCGGATTGAGCCAACATGCACCTCACTTTCTCCAACAAAGTTCTGTTCAACCTCTCAGCAACCCCATTCTGTTGCGGGGTTCCGGGTACCGTGAAATGCCTGACTATGCCTTTTTCTTTGCACACTCTTAGAAAAGGATCAGATTTATACTCTCCACCATTATCTGATCTCAAAACTTTGATTTTCTTCCCCGTTTGGTTTTCGACCATATTTTTCCAATTCAAGAAAATACTCAACACCTCAGATTTGTGCTTCATTGTGTAGACCCATGATCTTCTAGAGTAGTCATCAACAAATGTCACAAACCAATGCTTACCACTCTTAGAGGCCGTTTGTGTAGGTCCCCAAACATCAGAGTGCACATAATCAAGAATTCCTTTAGTTTGATGCACAGCGGTGCCAAACTTCACTCTTATCTGCGTGCCTAAAACACAATGCTCACAGAAGTCGAGCTTGCAAGTTCTTGCTCGTTTCAATAGGCCTTGTTTCACCAATCCTTGAAGAGCTTTTTCTCCCGCGTGCCCAAGTCTCATATGCCACAGCTTGGTATCATCAGAATCAGTACATTCTTTCACAGCAGCAACACTACCAATTACTGTTTCTCCCTGCAGCAAGTACAAATTGCCATGTCTGTTTGCTTTCATCACTACTAAAGCTCCTTTTGATACATTAGTAACACCATTCTCCATAACAATTCTATATCCACTTGCTTCTAAGACTCCCAAAGAGATTAAGTTATGTCCAAGCATAGGAACATACCATACATTGGTTAGTTCTCTAACCACACCATCATGGAGCCTCAACTTGATTGTCCCAATTCCCTTTCTATCATGTGGATAGTCATCACCCATGAACACACTTCCGCTAACACTTGTATCTAATGTTGCAAACCAATCTCTATTGCGGCACATATGTTGAGAACAACCACTATCCATGAGCCATGAATCAGGATCAGCAGACGCAACATAACTAGTTCCTTGGACATTGAGAACAAAATCAGACTCGTCCTCACTAAATGCCACATTGGCATGAGTGCCTTTGTTCTTGTTTTTCAACTTCGGGCAATCCTTCTTCCAATGTCCCTGCTCATGACAAAATGCACATTCATCTCTCCCCAAACTTTTTCTGTTTTTGGAGTTTCCTCTTGGACGAGAATGAAACTTTTTTCTACCGCCGTAATTTTTCCTTTCAACTGCCCTGCCTCTAACAACCAAACAATCTGAGGTAGATGCAGTGCTCTGCTTATCGGCATGTCTAATTTCATAATTCATCAAAGCATTAGAGACTTCTTCAAACTTAATAGTACGTCTCTTTACCATAAAGAAGAGTAGTTACCAAATGTTCATACGAATCCGGCAGAGAATTCACTAACAGCATAGCTTTATCTTCATCTTTAATTTCTTCATCTAGATTCAACAAATCAGCAACCAATTTATTAAAAGCATCAAGATGGTGAATCATCTTCGTACCTTCTTTGTACTTGAAATTGAACAGCCTCCTCTTCAAATGCAGACAATTCTCAGCACTTTTCGTCATGTATTTGTCTTCTAACTTCTGCCAGAGCTCCTTTACTGCCGTCTCCCGCATCACATCAAACTTTTGCTGCTTCGCCAAACATAAGCGAATCGTAGAACAAGCCATCTTATTTATCTTTTGCCAATCTTTATCTGACATATCCTCGGGCCTATCTTCCAAAGCCATATCCAAATCTTGTTGAGTTAACACATCTTGCACTTCGCACTGCCACATCCCAAAGTTGTTTGTACTATCAAATTTCTCCACCTCGAACTTTGCATTCTGAACCGTTTTTCTTGCAAATCTATCTGCATCTCCTTTTTCATCACCCATCTCCTCAAATTAGAGTTGCAACTGGCTCTGATACCAGTTGTTGCTCTCAGACCTAATAACAGCAGCTAAAACAGAGAGTAACAACAGCATATAACAACAGCAAACAGATGAACAGATTACTGCAGGAAAAATCCCAACATATCAAATCTATGCAAGAACAAAAAATAAACTAAACACAAAGGATTTAACGTGGTTCGGCAATAGCCTACGTCCACGGAGCAGCAAGGAGAAGGAAATCCACTAACAAACAATAGTTTGCAAAGTGACACAGCAGCTCTGCTATCACAGCAGCTCTGCTATCACAGCAGCTTTCAAAGTGTATTACGGCAGCAAACAAAACAACTACTCCTTTAATGGGAGAAACCCTATTACTCCCCTTATAAAGCCTTAAGATGGTTTTTACAAAACAACCCTTAATCCAATACAAGATTAACATAGACAAAATGAGCCACTAAACAACATCCAGATGACACTTTTCTAAACATGAAGATCTATTTTCCCGAAGCTGGTGAATGGAGAGAATTTCATGCACCCTTGCCGCAGATGGGAAGGCTCTACAGTTACCATGAGCATGCGGGCATTGCTTACCCTGGAAAGTTGTACTGGCTGGTCCAAGGTTTCATTATGGAGTTGGATGCTTTAGCACTTGACATTAGTACTAGTAGTGAAGATGTTGCTGCAAAATACTGTCGTTTCATAGAAATTGTATTAGATAAGCAGTTTGATCGCCGAATTATGTGCCTAGGTCTGTGCCAAGGGAGTATGCGGGCCATGTCGATCGATAGCGATCACATTCGTAGCTGGGAGTTGAGGTCAGGAGATGATGATGATCATCATCATGAGCAGTGGGGCAAATGGCGCTTTGTTCACCGAGCTTCGGCCTCGTTGTTGATTAGTGAGAAGATTATGTCGACATACAACGGATATGTGGAGGTTGATAATGCGAGTGAGAATGTGCTACTATCTTTGGACTCTTTGGATGAGGATACCGTTTATATGCTACGGAAAAGCGGAGAGGTCTGCAGGTACAACGTTGTCACCGGAGCATGCGACTACGTTCCTCTTGGTGGTCCATATAGCATTTTCGGGGTACGTATGGATCCAATTACGCATCCGTGGTGGCCAACACCACTTCCTAGGGTTAGTAGTCCCCGGCCTTCTCAATTTTGGCACTGACTAAATTTTCATTATAATGTATTATGTGATGTTGCATTAAAACAATAAGCAGTTCTTACGGGTTCTGTGCTGGATTATTTGCGGAATGACTTTGTTTTTCTTCTGTTACGTTCATTTTCGTGCTCTTCTTCTTAGTGAATTTACTTCTTATATGTATGTGTGTCCCAGCAAGTGGACTTACATAATAAGACTACTATAAACAGAGCATATGCTCATTGGATCAAGCTTGGTTCATGTTCTCCTACTGAAGTGAGATTTAAAGGATTAAGTGCTAGTCTAAAAGTGCTTGGTAATTAGATTATGAAGTTACTGAGATTGAAGGATTGGAAAAACTTCAGTTAAGTAATTCCAAGATCATTTCATTTTCTTGGGTTAAGACTTGGGAACAGTTCTTGAATGAATAATTGATATTCCAGATTCTTTTCTTACCGGCCTCCTGAGGGCTGCATTTGCTTATTCTTGAATGTTGATGAGGTTAACGATTCTTATCTGGAGTATTTGGGGCATGTGAACACGGCACCACGGTTGCATTGCTTGTTGAGAAACCTGATTTAGTCTCCCAAAACACCAAATTTGTCCGTCTGCTTAATTGCTTTGTGTGCTAGATAGCTTGCTATGTACACCACATGTCGCAGCAGCTTGGGGAAGATCTTCTTTTCTTGTCTTTTTTTTTTTTTTCCATTTCTATTAAATCAGATCATTTGTTAGTAGTTGTTGCTTACATGATAATTAGATTTACAGTGCCAGGTTATATCACAATGCCAGGTTTTTCCATCAAGTTCATTTCTTGATCATTTGGGTTAAGAGACTTGGGAGTAGTTCATGAGTGAATACGATTGATTGGGCTACACTTTATTTAAAATTTGAAACTGAGAATTCTTGAAGATACCAAAACCAAAAGGTAAACTAAACGAGGCTAGCTGGGAATGGAGCTAATCATATATGCATTTGATTATAACGCAGAGAATGAATGGCAGAAATTGAAGACCACATGTGTTGTGTATGGGCCTGAAGGCTAGCTGCGGCAGACAGAGAGCAGTGGCGGATGGGGTAACAGTGCTCCCATTTAAGGAGGTCTGGTAATATGATTGTGGGACATTCTCATCTTTCATGGGCCTGCATGATGGAGAATGGAGGGAGAGAGTGGGACTTGAGAGAGAGAGAGAGAGAGAGAGAGAGAGAGAGAGAGAGAGAGAGAGAGAGAGAGAGAGAGCTCGATCGTGTAGGAAATAATGGAGGAAAAGTGTGAGGGAATCGAAGAGATAAGAAATGATCGAGCTGGTAAGTCTGCTTCAACCAACGTTGGGAATAATATGCATATGCTGAAAGCACAACTGCTAAAGGTTGATCCGTTTTATTCTTTGCTGGAAAGCAACTGTTTTAAAAAGGGGGAAGCTTAACAAACTCACCCTAAAATTCTTCTTGTGTATATTCACATTGGACATATTGTTGCTTTTCCTAATCTACTAGCAAACAAGTTACTTCAACAAATTAGCATGTTAGGGTCCTTTCTCTTTTATCCTTGTGTCTGATTTAATATGTTTGATTGGAAGAAAACTAGAAATAATCTCAATAAGTAGAAAACTAGAATATTCGAAGAAAAACTAGAAAATCTCATGCCATGTTAAGCAATCACTAAAATTTACTCAAACTCACTAACACAACACTCGACGTACTAATTAGATCCGGATCTAAACCCTAACCCAAAATTTAAACTGATTTATATTAATGGTATTTCTTCCAGTAAAGATTGTTCCCAACTCAAGCAGTTTGAAACAAATCATAGCAAGGTTAAACAATATCTTTTTCTTTTTTTTGTGTGTGTGTGGAGATAATAGAATGTAGTTCAGTAGGAACTATTAGCTTTGCAAGGATTTGCTTAGTCCCATGCCACTTGATTGGATTAATCAAAGTAACTAGCAAGTAGCTAGCTAGATAGCACTTTGATTGTACTTGTTGTTATGTCTTTTAGCTCATTTAGCGTCTGAGTTTCCTCATCTTTTGACCTGAAAAGCTCTAAGACCTGGTTAAATAAAGCCGTAGACAATGGCAATCATAATCTTATGATAGCTTGTAAATTCAAGAAGAATCAACAAAGGGTCTTAACGTACACACATTGATAGCATATAAAAACGAAATATTTGCAGCCTTTGCAAATTGGCAAATGGCTCAAAGTGTTTCTAGCTTCCTGTATAATACAGAATTTTGGCTTCTTCATGAAGTATCCCCCGTACTGATCGAGTTTTGTTGCAGTACTTGTGTACGTTGTGGCTTGAAAATGGGTTTCTCTGCACCAAACAAAGGATGATCTCGTGCAATGGCAGCTTTGGATTGCTTAGAGAACAGAGGGACAGAGAATAGAAACCATGAATTAAGTGGTGTTGTAAAGCGACAGGGACTACTTTCGCAAGCAAAGATGAGCTCCAACCAATTTCTCAACAAGCGCACCTTCGAATTCTTTATATTTGAGTAGTGATACAAATTCTTTGTTTAACTCAATATTTATACACATGAAATTAATGCATGCTATGCCTCAATTTTGTTCTAAAGTTGTAAAATGATCGAGTCATTAAAATAATAGTTCTCAAAGTTGTAATATGAGTCTTTAAAGGTATAAAAAAAAATTAGTTACAACATTAATCCTCATGTGTCTTTAAGCACACATTTTACCACTTTAAGGACACATGATGACTAATGTTGTAACTAGAAAATTATACAACTTTAAGGACTCGTATTATAACTTCGGAGACTAATATTACTACTTTGATGACTCATTTTACAATTTTAAGATAAAATTGATACACAATATGTAATAACACATTGTAGAATTTTCCAATATGAAAAAAAGTTTTACAATACTTGTACAGTTGTATCAGTTAGGTGATAAACATGCAACTAACTATTTGTTTGTCGGCAGGATAAAACTGTTGACCTCCTAATTAGGATTTAGAAACTCATGACTAACATGAATAACTATGGACTTTCTGTTTTAGTTTAAGCAACTTGATAAGTTGATAATTTGTATAATCAAAATAAAAAAAAACAATCACATACTTTGAAAGTTGAAACAACACTACAAACAAGACTTCATGTCGATCCCTTTGCCAAAAAAGTTTCAACAACTTAGCCGACTACACAGGAACAATGACGTTTTCTCAAGAAAGAAAAGTAGAGTGACAAATGAACATTAATGATGATGTATTATAAAACTTCATATCATTCTCTTAATTTGAGTGTGTGATGTTAATTTATTAATTAATTAACATAATCTTTTTCAAAAGCAAGATTCGGATCACGTACCTTGTTGTAGGTAAAACTTACCACTATATTACCACTCTGTTAATTAACATATGTAACAGTTTTAGTCGTATAGAGGCCGCCGGGATGTCCTAAAAAGGACTCCGGCCTTCAAACTTATAAGGACCCGTATGCATTTCTCTTATGCATTCATTCTCTATAGTTCCTATAGTTTTTTAGCTGTTAAATTCCTGTGATTTCAATTTCTGTAACGCATCACCTTGTGGGTATACGTACTACCTCCATCATATCTTTTTTTTGAAAATACCTCCATCATATCTTTGTTGACAGTATATGTGGCAGAAAGTCTAACTTATCACGTAATTTTATTAAATAATATCAGCTGTCACGTAATATGAGATACATGTGGTATTCTAAAAGATGATTCATCTAACATTATGCTTTTAATTTTGGTTTTATGAAAATGACCAATAAGTTATATGTCATTCCGTAGTTTTCTACGTGTACATATGATTTTTTATAAATATACTTTGCGAAGCGGTCATCCCTTACCAAATTAAACTCCAAAAGAAAACAGTACTATTGGAATCAATAAACCTTGGGAGTCATTAAGTATTGATCGTTAATTGTGGTTGTTCTTCGAATGGGTCTAGAATGATCGATGTAGCATTTTCTAATGGTTTCCATTTAGTATTCATCTTTTCTCTTGAAATAAATTTCTTCTACGGAGATGGATTCTCCAAACAAATAAAGTACTTCGAATCTATATATCTATAACCAAAAGAATAAGAAGGAAGGAAAGAGGAAACTTAATTGGAATATGTATTACACACTCATATAGGTGTATATGGTATGTAATCAGAGTCAGGCTGTTAGCCTGTTACCCTTAAGCTTTAAACAATTGATGTAGTACGCTCATCAGCTAGGTATACTCATGCAGCATCCAAGCTAGATCTGATGAGGTTCAGCTCGATCAATTGTTAAGTCAGTTCAAACGTGACTTCCAACAAATTTGAATCAGAAATCTCATCCTTCTGTTAATTTAGTCCTTGTATATTATTGAACAAACACCTTAATAAGCTAAGCTAACTCCAATGTGCATGTTTCCAAGAACCTTTATCCCAACACATTTAAAATCAAATCTGCAGAAGAAGAAAAAAAACCCTAATATTACATCGAAGGGAATTCAGAAAAAAAACCAGAGAGGATGTTGAGGACGAAGGAGAACCGAAAACCCTAAAAAATTGAACGTGACGCACCAAATAGTGACACGTGACGCCTCCGTTCTCGTGGTGCGGGCCCCGCTCCATGCAGAGAGGAGCCTTTTTGCAGTTTCCACGTGAGCTGTCACATGATCAATGGACCGAGGAGTGAGCCCCCACCAATGTTGGTGCGCCACGTACTCGAGTGCTTTGCTTAGATCTGATCACGTGCACGTGGCGGCCTTTTCCAGAAGGCCAAATTAAACCCTAACTTGGTGCTCTGGCTTCTCTTTTTGTTGTTCAGGTATCTTATCACATCGATCACTACATGATTAGCTTAAGATTCTCTCTTAATTATTCTATTTTTTTCTATTTGATCTGCAAGTTAAAAAAATGACTTTCATTTTCCTAGTTAACTAGTTTATTAATTTCTCAATCATGATTATGAACCAACCACAATGACAAGCTAGTCGAGTCCTTTTCTGTTTTGTCCCTCTAAAATTATGACCATTTTATCTGAATCTTTCTCATTGTTTACTAGTTAGTGAACTCTTTGGTAAGTTGTAAGAGAGAAAGATAATATCCGAGGCTTAATTTTGGCTAAGAGTTAGGTTAAAGTTGTCTTGGCACGGCGTTCTGTTATACTTACGGATTATTATTACTACTGTTATTACTATGCAGGATTGGATCATGCATATGTAAGGCCAACTTCCAAGCAGTAGTAGGAAAAGCACTAAACAATTAATACAAGGCTACCTCTTGAGAATCAAACAAAAGTCTAACAACTACATATATTGATCATATCTCTATGACTGAATGCCATATTAAATTAAGCTCTATGGTGATCGAGGAGGGTTACTACTGCCAAAATGATAGTATATGATCTTGACCATGAACTTCCAAATTCCTTTTGCGCATATCAGTACCATATATACTTGCCGTCCAAACCCATTTCAGCATCAAATTTTTCACCAACCCTCTTATCCTCATTTGGAACGCATCCCAATTTCATCATCGAATTTAAAATGTGAAGGCTATGTATCCTGGTAACTGTGACACACATTTGTATCTGGAGCTCGAGTTCAAATTAATTGTAGCTATCTATTTCTTCATCAGGAATAATTAAGACCGACCTTCATTTTATTTCCAAATTTTAAACCAAAATTAATGGATCGTCGTCTTTGCCTTTTTACACATGGTCTGCTTGAACTTTCACGACCAATATATAAGAGCTCCCACTTGTGTTATGAAATGTTGAAAGGTCGATCCATAAAAATCCTTAAACACCAATCATTTGTGTAACAAACTCCTCCTCTTCTAACAGCATTTACATTATTAGCTAGCTGTTTAAAGTTCAAACATAGTAGGCTTCATGAGCACCACTACTTGGTTATTAGATGAGAGCTTATTAAGTAATAACAATAGCAATAGCTATTTCTATTGAACACATTCACATGTATGAAATATGCCGTACAATAATTTTGGGCACTCGTAGTAGTAGTGGTCCTATGTTTATTGTCGAGTCAACTAGCACAATGTATGGAATATATGTGCGTTCACCGCCCTAGCTATATCACAAGACTCGATCGATCACATAAAGAAGAAGAAGAAGAAGTTGATCATCCACATGCACATGCCATGCCAAGTCAATTTTCTTCATCTTCTTGCGCATGCACTTAACTATGTCGATCTATATATATTCAATTATTATTGTGTGTAGTCAACTACATATTGAAAGCTCCCTACTGCTGTTGTTCAAGATTATTAGGAGAGTTGAGTAGTTTCCATTTTTGTTACCCAAAATTATGGTAATGATAGATAAAGAACTTAAAGTTAACACAAATGATGTGAAAATGAAGTTTGGTACTCAAATTTTATCTATTGAATACTTGTATCCTAAAACAGGCCTTTCCTAAAACATGCCTAAGATGAGATTAATCTAAAAGTTAAGCGCATATATGGGTCAATAAGTCAAATCACATCAAATATTAAAAAAATGTACAAGAAATCTCATTTTCACAACACAGTGTACTTGAAATGAATATCTCATATCTTAAATTATACTCTATACTACCTTCAGAAAATGGTTTTATTCATTCATATATAAGTAAATACTAACCATTTTCCCCTTTCTTTTCATGCTTTTTAACAGAATTGTCCATTCAACTGTTGAAATATTATATATTACGTACATCGTTTAATTCAAGAGAGAGAGGCTGAATACGATCAGATTTGAAGGAAAAAAAAAAAAAAACCCGCAACATCAGACGCTCTGAGAGTTGCTAGTCGAGTTCTATAAATCATGAAAATTAGTCACATCCAATGTCAAAAACTCAAAATGTTAAAAAAACACTTTAAAATAATAAATAACATGACAATAAACATTTGTTACTAATGCATGTTGTTCAAGAACTCCCAACTGCCATCCATTACTTATAAATAAGATGCATGTAAATTATACACTCGAGCTCATTGATTGATTAAGAAAAAAACGTTCTACAAAATTTCAAAATCATAAACCTAAATACCAAATGCATGTTTTTGCCATGTGACTACCTGTGATGAGAACATGCCGACTGTCTCCATGGTCCCATGCAACATATATAACTGGGAATTACAAGTTTAAAACTTTAAATACAAACTATACAAAATTGGTAGATTAAACAAAAAAAGTCATCAAGGGCAACAATGTCAGTTCAGGAACTGTTAATAGCCTACATAGTAAGGAAGCTCTGAGCCCCTGAGAGGGATGGTTTGGTAAATTGAGGTCTTAAGTAGACATGGAAGCAGTTAGGGAGTCATCCTCCTATTCACTTGTGTTCAACGTCCCTTGCCTGCGAAGAAGAGGAGCTTTCTTGAGAGAGAGAGAGAGAGAGTAAGTACTCAAAGCAAAGCAACAGGATAAAGAAAGGAACAAGAATACAAATGACCAGTTAAAAACAGAGAGGCAACTCACTCTTGTTCTGATTCTCTTCCCTCCTTAAATCTTGTACCTAAAGCTCTCGCTTTCAAACGTTGTCACGCTTTCATATTCTTGTGCCTGCTTCTTCTTCTTCTTCTGGGCTCTCTTTTTGTTTTTTCCATTTTGGTCACTGTTTTGTTCATATGGGAATATAGTGGAAGAGTTGGTATTGGAAAGTTGGAAGAGAATTTGGGGAGAAGAAGAAGAAGATGTCTTGGAAAAGCAGAGGAGACTCTTCTTCTTCTAGAAATGTAATTTCACAGAAATGGACTCTCTTGCTTTGTTTAAGCTGCTTCTGTGCTGGAATGCTCTTCACCAATAGGTATTGTTTGTGTTTCAATCTTCTTTATAGTTCTTGAAAGGTGTGTTCTTGGGGATTGTTCTGTAATCAATCAGGTAGCTGAGACTTATTCCTGAAATGGGTTCAAGCCAATTCCGTGTTACTCAATTGGAGACTTTGTATCCTGAGATCTGTGATCAAATGGTTGTTATTGGTTTTTGATGCTAGATTTTGATAAATTTGTGATCTTTTATGTTCTACTTAGTTGGGTGAGTCTGAAATTTGAAGTCTTTGATGTGGGGATTGCATTTATGGTTACTTGTTTTCTGAATTACAGGAGTTATGTTACGAATTTAGTTGCGTTATGGTGAAATTATTCGAAAACTTATATATTGTTCATTTTCAGGATGTGGAGTGTTCCTGAAAGTAAAGGTATAACACGGAGAACAACATTGGAAGAGGAGAAGTTAAAATTAGTATCAGAGGGTTGCCATCCAAAAGCTGTAATGACTCATCCATTATTTGATTTCATGTTGTTGACAATTTGGATTATCAATTCATTTTCCTCATCCAAACTTCCTTATTGTTTATCTGATTTGGTCATTTTAGTTGCATCAGAAGGAAGTAAAGCGAGAAACTAAGGACATTATTGGAGAAGTTTTTAAGACTCATAATGCTATACAGTAAGTTATGCTCACCACAAAAGCTCTTAATTTCTCCAATTTTGGTTTATCTGCTAACGAAATTGGAAACTATTTTTGGTATGTTGAATCAGGACACTAGATAAGACTATTTCAAATTTAGAGATGGAATTAGCTGCTGCAAGGGCAACACAAGAGTCTATACGTAGTGGCGCCCCTTCATCAGGTGACTCGAAGACTGACTCATCTGGGAAGAGGAGGTATTTAATGGTTGTTGGAATCAATACTGCTTTTAGCAGCCGGAAAAGAAGAGATTCAGTTCGTGCTACTTGGATGCCTCAAGGTGGATAATTGCTTTCCTGATATTTTTTTCTTCCATATTTATGGGTGCTTATTTGTATATGTGGTCTGAACACTCTTGTTTGTGTAAACCATGGATTACAGGTGAGAAAAGAAAGAGGCTGGAGGAAGAGAAGGGTATCATCATTCGTTTTGTCATTGGTCATAGGTGTGTGTAATCTTCTTTCATTCTAGCTAATATGGATAGCACAATGTATTGAAGATGTGTTCTTTGTGTAGCGGTTAGAGTCTAAACTAAGTTGTTATTTGCCTACAAATTTCCTAAGCATTTTCAAGCTACCATAGGTTTTAAGATGGCTTCCAAGTTGCGAGTGTTTTTGGATGGTATTATCTTACAAATTGTTTCTCTTTCTTGTTCAGTGCCACATCAGGAGGCATTCTAGACAGAGCAGTTGAAGCCGAGGACAGAAAGCACGGAGATCTCCTGAGGCTGGTAACCCTTTTAACTTTTCTTCTGTTGTCACTTGATACTGTTTCCTTTGTTCTACATGCATGCTTACTCAGTTACTAAAACATAACATTTCACTCTAGAAAAAAAAAACACCTTGTGACTTCATGTCTATATCACTTGAGCAGGACCACGTTGAAGGATATCTGGAATTGTCTGCCAAGACAAAAATATATTTTGCTACTGCTGTTGCTACGTGGGATGCTGATTTTTATGTCAAAGTCGACGATGATGTCCACGTAAATATTGGTAATTCCAAAATTTAAGTAAACAGCAATGCATATATTTACTATGATGCTTTGAGAAGAAATGCAGAATAAAAGAAAAACTAAAAACTTAGCAACATGGTGTTCTCATCTCTTGTCCAATTACTGCAGCAACACTAGGAGAAACACTAGTTCGACACCGAAAGAAATCGCGTTTATACATTGGATGCATGAAATCTGGTCCTGTTCTGGCACAAAAGTAAGCCATTTCTTCCTTATTTCTTTTGTTCTTTGCTTCTTTAGAAAGCAAATTATTTGAGTTCTTGACTGACCATTTATTCAAACAGGGGAGTGAGATACCATGAACCTGAATATTGGAAATTTGGTGAACCTGGAAACAAGTATTTCCGTCATGCTACAGGACAGTTATACGCTATTTCAAAGGACTTGGCTACTTATATATCAATTAACCAGTAAGCTTCAAGCTTTATGTCTGCATAAAAATTAAATCATGTTTTGGATATTATTTGCTTTTGTCCTCTGGCACCTGTAAGGTTCACTTTTGTTTGATTTGTCAGGCATGTCCTCCACAAGTATGCGAATGAGGATGTCTCTTTGGGAGCTTGGTTTATTGGGCTTGATGTGGAGCATATAGATGATCGGAGACTGTGTTGTGGCACCCCACCTGGTAAGTGTACTTGTCATTAGTATCATGTTGCTAATGATTTGAATAGATAATCGTGTAGTCTGGGATGATCAAGATAAACATGACATGTCTGCTAGACAATACTGCTTCGAATCACACCAATCAGTGTTGTGTTCAGTTATGATATTCTCCAGAACAAAAATTTATCTAACAAAACAATCAGAAATCTGTGCTTCAAATCTCAGACCTTGACCTCAGTGTACTCCATTCTTAGTCTGTGGTTGTTCAGAAGTGCAATGAAGTTATCAAATCCATATTTGGTTAATTTGGGTGTAAAAATAAGAAAATATACTTGTTTCTTAACAGTAGAGACTGTAGAGTTGTTTAACTTTAATGTAATTTTTTGCTGCAGATTGTGAGTGGAAGGCCCAGGCAGGCAACGTCTGTGTTGCTTCATTTGATTGGAGTTGCAGTGGAATTTGTAGGTCAGCTGAGAGGATTAAGGAAGTCCATCGACGCTGCGGGGAAGGTGAAAACGCTTTATGGAGTGCTTCTTTCTAAGAAGTAGCTTGAAGCTCTTCCAATCTCAGGAAGATTTTTGGGCTTCAGTATAAAGGCAGGTGTGCTAGTCTTCTTGTTTTTTTTTTTGTCCCCCTTCTGTGCCTAGTATAGAAAATTATAATTTCACAATTGAGATATTAGAGAGAAAGCTTTGCAAAAATAGGACCACTTCCATTTTAATAGGGATTCTGGTCACTGAAGCTGCAAAAATAGGACCCCCATATATACAAATTCTTTGAGGCTTGAAGAGCCACCTTGTAAGTTACAGTTCTATGGTATCAAGTACTCAATAAATGCATATCTTTGTGAGTACTGTTTATGCCTGCCTTTCTTGTACAATCTTGTTTCACTAGTTTCACATAATATGATGAACAATTGAGCAACACATTATTTCTCATATTCATGTCCTTCCCACTTATCTTGTGATTCATCTGACCCTTGTCAGATTGTCAGTAATGCCACTTCTATAATGTCCCTTTACATAAATATAACAGTGAAGGACTAATCTGACAACTTTTATTTGTAGAGGGTCTTCAAAAGTAAAATTGAGCTGATAAACTTGTTAATTAGTTAGGTAGCACATGAACATAGATGAAACTTGAAAGGCAACCTATCAATGAGGTAGAGAGAAGCTGAAATTTTGCTTTCATGATACCTTTTTTTTTTTTTGTCCCCCACAGGGACAAGATGAATTTGAAAGTTCAAACTTCCTTTTAATGCTAATAAAAAGCAGTCAGACAAAATCTGAAGAACACTTGATTTACTAAATGAGAATTAGCAATACTGCCCAG
Organism: Fragaria vesca subsp. vesca; assembly: GCF_000184155.1. Classification (NCBI taxonomy): domain Eukaryota; kingdom Viridiplantae; phylum Streptophyta; class Magnoliopsida; order Rosales; family Rosaceae; genus Fragaria; species Fragaria vesca. The sequence continues at coordinate 9,918,198 of NC_020491.1, forward strand.
AATCTTTGCTGTATGGGAACTTTACCCTATAACCAAAACAACTCCATACCTTCATTAGAAACCCCTTGAGAATTTACGGAGTTACATATAGGAAATCTTAACCTATAAGTAAAAGCTCTGGAAACTTAACCACAATATGACTGCATATCTGTAATTTACTGCTGTATTATACATAGGCTTCTGATGTACAAATAAGCATGTAATAATTGGTGGAAGTCTTAACTCTGTCCTTGATCAGTCCAGGCTTCCTACAAATCTTACTGACTAAAACTAGCACACAAGATTTCATGAGCCTCCTCTGTTTGCTTCAATCTTCCAGCAACTTACCACATAAGAGAACAAGGACAAACCAAGACAGTTCTATGCAGACATAGCATCTGATTCAAAGATGAGAACTTTTTGGTTTGATGGTATATGAGAAAATTCAACATAATATGTCTCCAAGCAGAAACTAACAAAGGAGTGAGAGAGCATAGCAATGAAGACAACTATAGCCTACTATGTATTGTTATTATCGTTTTCAGAACTCTACCATGGTTAATTATTAGTCGAAATAGAGATACTGCACTGCCTTCTGTGAATATCAATGTTACACAAAATATAAGTAGTAACCATGCTGAAGGCTCTGAACACCATTAAAACACATACACATTCCTAGCTACATGGAGACCTTCTATATATCATACACCGGTTATGGTTTTACGCAGCCACGGTTACTTATGCCATATCTATCTATCATTATGTTAGATATGTTTCTTTCTTTCACTAAAATTCCGAACTATGTCATACACCGATGTATAATAGAATTATAGAAATTTCCAAGTTTAAATCTGGGCCAAAAGGGAAAAACAAACACCAGAAATGAAAAAGTTTATACCTTTGTAAACCTCCGATGATAGGGACAGCGAGGGAGAAATGGAAAAATAGGAGCAGTGGCACGTGATATTGGCACGGCTCAATCAAAAAATAGAGCTCAAGCTCACATCGAGCGCTGTTTTCTTATTGAACCGGACCAATATCCCGTTATACCGATCCATCCATTCTCCTACCGCTAATTTGGCTTCAAAACAAACAAAGCCTTTTACCCTTTTCGTTAATAAACACAAAGAGAACACAGAACTAGAAACATACAAACCAGCAGAGAATCATACCAGAGGCTTAGGTGGTAGCAAGAAAATGAACAAAGAACAAGCTTTTGGGTGGTTTGGTATGAATGGGGAGGAAGGCAAAGTAGAAATGGGGCATTGGCTCAGAGAGAGAGAGAGGGAGAGGGAGAATACGAGAGAATAAGCAGAGAGGCAGAGAGAGTGAGAGGAAGGGGATGGAGTCTTAAAGAAGGTAATGCCCAAGAGAAACAAAGAGAGATGGGTAGCATTGAAGAAGTTGCATTAAAATCTCCAACCACCTCACAACAAAGGAAGTTGGGAATATTAATGGTACAAGAATCAAAAGGGAAAAACTTGAAGCCGAAAAAAAAAAAAAAAAACAGAGTTCACGGACACAAATCTGGAGGTTTAAATGTGGACATTAATGGATGATGGGGTAGGAGAAGAAGCTGATGTTCGTTCTGTTCAATCCGCATTTATGTATCAAAACAGAACACACAGAGAGAATTGGAGGGAAGAAAGAAGGAAGAAGAAGAGGGAACCTTTCTCTTGTTTTGTTTGGTTTCGGTTTTTAATTGGGTTCAGTACCTTTGTTTACTCTCCTATCCCATCCCATGAAGCAAAGCAGGGCACTAATTGGTACGTTTCCCCTTCTGTTTTCGTGTTTTGAATTCAAAACTACTCTATCCCCACTTCTCCAAATCGTCTCGAGTTTCTTTACTTCAAATGTCGTTTGCCTGCAATTCTTTGGGAAAGGCCCCTCTCTGCATTGCCAATGTGCATTAACTTTGTAGGCCTAACGAGCTTTGAGGTAACCCTAGTCCTATAGGACAATCCCTTACATGCTATGGCATTTAAACTCATACCTCAAATATACTTCCGGTATTGTTCATGTAGCCAATTGTTTCTTACTCATCATTTGATTACAGTGTGACCTACACAGAAGATGATTATTTCAAATAGTTAGAATGTCATAGCTTGCTTGTAAGAATAATGAGATGTTGAATTTAGATTAAAAGACAATTCAAGATTGGGTCACCGCGTCATATAATTTCATGGCTTACAGTAGCATACGCTTAGAGATGACTAAGTAGTATTCACTTCAAGATGTCTATAGTCGTGTTAAAGCGTTAAAGGAAAAAAAGAAAAAGAAAAAAAAGGGGGCTTTGCATCATAAGAGTTGGAAAAGACTAGGCAGCTTAATGATTGAAGAAGACGAGTTGCTTGACTTGGTTCTGTCAAGTTAACGTCAGATTCTACTATTTTAAACCCAGGACGACCATTATCTACTTGCCAAGACATTGAAGTCAATGAGTAGTGTTGCTTGGTCGAATCAATTGATATTGAGATGACACCAAATGAAATTACAATTTAACCTTACCCTTGCCTTCACACTTTGATGCCATTGCCCTCTCTTGAGTCTCTTTCAAATAGATTCTCCATCATTATATTGGGTAACAAATTGTGATCGATCGTATGACATAGGTGAATGAGGGAGTCGACTTGGGTGACCAGGTATGGTCACTTGCAAGTGACTAACACTAATGAGGAAGGGACACGTGTCCCGTTACAGAGTTTAAATTTGACTTTAAGGACATTGTAGAGGGTTATTGGTAATTGGTATTTATATTTAATTGTTTTTCTGGTCATGTGTCACTTCTTTATTGGTGTTGGTCACCTGCAAGTGACTAGACCTTGTCACATAAGTTTTTTCCGTGAATGAGACCCCAAATCTTATTCACAATGTATAGGTTTTTGAAACAGATTCAGGCCAAGATTCTTTCGTTATAGGCGGTGTAGTTTTTTCACGCGTTTAGTGAGACTATTTTTATTATGTCTTGAAGAAGATATAATTACTAACCAAAATTTTTGGTGTGTTGTTTATGTAGGTTCTTACAAAACAAATAAGGGAGTGACTATTTGCACGAAACAAATAACTCACTACATCTCCCATATACTGTTATACTATAGTATTAATCTTTGTCATCTAGTAAATGTTCGGAATTGACAAATTATCACAGTTGTACAATGTAAAGGTCTTAGATATGTTTTTCCATGATAAGTCAATAAGTAATCCATGTTAGATAATAGATAGTAAAAATTTGGTGTTGTCACAATTGAGCTTCATGCATGTTAGATCATGCTCTTCCATGATAAGTAGTTTTTCGATGAACTCTTCCATGATAAGTTATTATTCATGCTCCTGCTCATAATCAAAGGTCTTGCACCTATGAAAGTCTGAGAATCTGTGAGATGGTTCAACAATCTTAATTTAGAAAAAAAAAAAAAAAAAACAACTATAAATGGATACAGATTTGGGCTCAATTAAGTTGGGCTCTCTATGTGGGATAAATGAATATACACAGATTTGGGTCCAATCTAATATCGCTCCTTAAGTCGGTAAATCAAAATAATAATAGATAGATAAGTTAAATTCGTTGTTTTTTGTTTTCAGAAAACTATAAATTGAAAGATTCTATCATTGATTTGGAACAATTGAACCCTAATTCTCTCCTCGTCGCGATGTTGGGTTTTAGCAGAAACGTTGTCGTCAAGAAGTCTTACAAGTCGGAAGTCCCTCTCGGTTCGATTTCTCTTCTTCTTTTTTTCTTCGAATTCTCTTCTTTTGTTCTTGTACATAACATTCTCCTTTGTTATCGATCATTAGGACCCTTCTCTATTCTGCGTAAAGCCTTGGAATTTTTCTTCTTCTTCTTTCTGGGTCTCATGTTTAATCTTTGATATGTTTTGGTCGAGTGCGTATTTCAGGAAATTGTAGTGAATAAACTAGTTTCGATGACAATGTTGTTAATATGTGTTGTATGAATCAGAGAAATATCCTTTGAATCTATAAATATTCCATCTGGGTTCTTTTTGTAATCGTTAAATTTCGGTTCTTGAAGCCTATATTATGTTCATGGTTGCTTCGAAAATTTTGAAAGCTGAAAATAGAAAACAGTTGCGAGATTACCATGTTTGTTAATATGAGATAAGTTGCTTGTGTTATAAAGGGAAATTGATTCTATGCTTTGATTAAATAAGATTCAGGAATGTTGATCAATTTTTTCAATCTGTGTTGAAACTTACCGTTTGTGTATTTTTTATATTCCAGAGAAAAGGGAAGCTGAAGCTGCTCGCATCAGAGAGCAGCATCCTGATAGAGTACCGGTATGATTCTTCTTTGCTCTTGCAGTTTTAACTCTATGTTTCTCTTCTGTTTTGTTTTGAAATTCGTCGTCTTCTGTAGGTGATTGTTGAAAAGGCTGAAAAGAGTGATGTGCCTGATATTGAGAAGAACAAGTAAGTTGTCCTATTACATGTATTTATCTCTTATACATTTTGACATGGTCTTCTTCTTTGCTTCTGTTTTCTATATCTTAGATGTAGGCTCATTAAGTTATTGAGCTCAATTCCATATGCTTAAACATTAAATTTTTATATCGTCGTGTACATTAATCCTCCAAAGACAGCAGATTCTTTTGCAGTCATTATTAGTTTTTGTAAAGATGCCTAGTATTTTTTCTTAATTATTATTCTTGTTCATTCTGTGTCTGGGACAAACTCTTATGATCCCTTTTAATATAATACTTAGATACTGTAGTTATCCTCAAAGCCATATAAGGTTTCAAGTAAGATTTGGAAATCTAGCGAAACTGTTATGAAATTCTCTTACATTCCAGAGGTAAAGAGTTCCAAATTTTTGGAAAAAGAAGTACTGAATTTCATGTTACCTTCTTTGCTTGAATGTAGATACCTGGTGCCTGCCGATATTACTGTTGGGCAGTTAGTCTTTGTGATCCGGAAAAAGATCAAGCTTGATGCTGACCAGGCAATTTTCGTTTTCGTTAAGGATATTTTGCCACCTACAGGTCAGATGAAACTCTTTGTTGTATTACTTTCTCCTTTCAGTACTCTATGTCTTCTAAGTTCTGTAACGTTTGTTTGTTGTTTTGTTGCAGCTGCTTTGATGTCTTCAATTTATGAGGAAAATAAGGACGAGGATGGTTTTCTTTATATGACATACAGTGGCGAGAGCACATTTGGGACGTGCTGAAATATCCGAAATGGCTAAATAGAAAAAAAAACTTAAAAGAGTTGTAATTATCTCAAGTCCATTAGTTTTTACTTTTATATTCTGTGTTGATGCATTTGCTGAGACAGAAGTCTTTAGTTTCAGGTTGATGACTGTTTATTTTCTATTAAGAAACGTGTTTTCCTCAAATTGATTCCATGTGTTATTTTAATTTTTCTAACTGTTGAAACTCATCGAGCTAGGATGGATAGTTTCTACAGGGAATGGAATGTGAATCCACTACAAGGAATGATTTGTGTTTGACAATGAAACTGGATTAGTCAAAGGAAAGGCGAACCATCATTATTCAGTAAAATATGTTACAAAATTTATTTTGGGTACAATTTCTTATGAATATGTACGAGTCATTGAAGTTCAAATGGGCACGCAATACTTTACAAGCCAAGGACTTTCTTGAAAGCTGCTTTTTTTACCTTTGACATGAGCTTAGCTTTGGTGCCCTTCTTCTTTTTCCCTTTCTTATCTTCCTCATTTTTCTCTTCTTCGTCTTCATTTCCATCTCCATTTCCATCTCCATCATCTTCATCATCTACTTCTTCTATTTCTTCTTCTTCTTCATCTATTTCTTCTTCTTCTTCTTCTTCTTCTGATCCTCTTTCGGATCCTCCCTCCTCTGATCCTCTTTCGGATCCTCCTTCCTCTGATCCTGATCGTTCTTCATCCTCATCTTCAGAACCGGACGAGCCTCCAAATAATCCCATAGTGCCTGCAATTCTTTTCAGTTAGCTAGCAAGGTAAAAGAGTTATCCATTTCAGGAAACACGTAACTGGAATCTGAACTACATAAAACTATCCAGGATCAAAAAGATGAGAGGATCAGACAAGGGTTCTGCATTTACGAATTCTTGAATCAAACCCAATGACCGAGCCACATCAAAGAGTTCGAGTGAAAGAAAGTACCTAATTCTCAGACAACTATAGCTGATCAGAAACAATGAAGCTGCTTCCAAGAATTATATGTTTATATACATAGACCTCTTGTCAAAACTCAAAACTGTCAGGTTACGCAGGTAGCTTCTTGGTTGGATAAGAATGTTTTATACTTTATATAACTAGAAAACGAGCAACAATAGAAGGAAATGCTTTGCCAAAATAGCAGTTTCCATGTTTGGGAAATATTTCATGCATTTCAACCATTCAAGTGTTAGGATCAACAAAGATCCCGCGCAGTCAGGGAAACCGAAAATCTCTCTTTCTTATGGAGCTCATGACCAGAATAGACTTATGGTCTTCCTTTGATTCCACTTTCCATGGTGATCTCAAAGTGTCTTCTGCTGTTGGGGACTATCATAGACAAGAAAGAGTCTGGCCATTGTTGAGGACTGAAGAACATGTAACAATCTTGAAAGTTGTATTTTAAAGATTATTGTGGAAAGGCAACTAATCAAGATCATAGTGAGCGACCTTGATGTGTTATTTGGACAAGTTGTTTTTCCCAATTTATTTTATATGCTTGCTTTTGCATATGTAACAAAAGCTGGAATAGCTCAGCTGGTTAGAGCGTGTGGCTGTTAACCACAAGGTCGGAGGTTCGAACCCTCCTTCTAGCGTTTTGAGAAATTTTCATAAACTTTTCACAACGTGGCACAGCATATTTTCTTTTTGTTTTCCTCATAAACTAAACTAATCACAACGAGGCGCACCCAAATTAGATGTTTACCACTTTATCGAAAAAATTATGATGTTTTCCACTTTATAAAAAAAATTAGATGTTTTCCACCATAAATATATTTAGGGTTCACTCCCTTTCTGGTTTTTGTTCACTGAAATGGCATCTCCATCCTTTGGATTATACAAAGCTAGAGTTAAATTTTAGACCACCAAAACCTATATTATTCGTAGAAGTTTTGCATCTCCAACCCATATAGAGTCAAAACTCAAACATATTTTAATCATTAATTATTTTTATATCATTGTTTAATCACACATGTAGTTTTTTAATAATAAAATATGACAATGACTCACACCAACTAAACTAATAAATTATAGGTTTGGTCCTATTTGGTTGAGTCAAAATGTGACACTATTTAGGTAAATCTTATTTTAGCTTAACTTGGATAGTGAGTTGGAGATGAATTTTTACAAAATCTAAACCTATTATAGGTTTTAGACCAAGGATTGTAGAAACTCTAATCGTTGGTGTTTTTGAATAGAGACTAGGGATGCGAGTGAAGAATTTATTCATCACCGATATCTCCCACAGTGGTTGTAATCTTAGATCTTACTATATAATAAAGTTTACATTTGTTTTCACCTACTGTCCTAGCTACTCGGATATATACTCGGATATATACTCGGATATATATATATATATATATATACAGTCCGTTTCAGATACGAACGTTCGCACCGCCTTACGGTGCGGATTTCCCTCCATTCGCCACCATACGGCGTCGGCGAGGGCGCACCT
>NC_020491.1:9926633-9946741 GCF_000184155.1 Fragaria vesca subsp. vesca
GTCCGCACAAATGGTTTTGGTGCGGATTTTCATTTTTTGCACCATTTTTCGATCGAATTTCCTCATCTCACCGTCTAGTATCTAGATAATATTGTGTAGATCATCTTTGCAAAATTTCAGCCAATTTGGTAATCGTTAAGGCCCTCAAACTCGAAAAACAAATGGACGGACTGAATTCTGTCAAACATGAACCGTTCATGTTTATAACAGAAAGACGCAATTTTGAGGGCCTTAGTGATTACCAAATTGGCTGAAATTTTGCAGAGATGATCTACACAATATTATCTAAATACTAAACGGCGGAGATGAGAAAATTCGATTGAAAAGGGGTGTAAAAATGGAAATCCGCATCAAAACTTTGGTGAGGAATTTTCTCATCTCCACCGTTTAGTATCTAGATAATATTGTGTAGATCATCTCTGCAAAATTTCAACTAATTTGGTAATCGTTAAGGCCCTCAAACTCGAAAAATAAATGACGGACTGAATTCTGTCCGGTTGTTTTCATACCAGAAAAACTCGAGTTTGAGGGCCTTAACGATCACCAAATTGGCTGAAATTTTGCAGAGATGATCTACACAATATTATATAGATACTAGACGGTGGATATGAGGAAATTCGATCGGAAAGTGGTGCAAAAATAAAAATCCGCACCGAAACCTTTGGTGCGGACGTCCGCAGCTAAGAAGGGCTGTATATATATATATATATATATATCGTCTATGTAGACAACACAAAAATCTTTAAGATCCTTAAAGATACAAATGTAACATCTGCATTTTTTATGCTTTTTAGTTTTACCAGACTGATTTTTCTCAGACTTGTTTTTTCTTTCTAATATGTTGTAACCCCCAACCAAGATCTTCTAAAAAGAGAAGATATAAATGGAAGCCATTTAAAAATAAAAAAATTTCAAAAAAGAAAAAATATATTAGAAAGAAAAAACAGTATGAGAAAAATCAGTCTGGTAAAACCAAACACAAAAGGAAACAACAACTTACTATTTTTATTGATGATAGGGAAATTTCTTACAAGAGGAATACAAACACAAAAGGAAACAACAACTTACTATTTTTATTGATGATAGGGAAATTTCTTACAAGAGGAATACAAACACAAAAGGAAAGAGAGTAAGGCTTTCTAACATCCGATGCCTTCTCTTCAACATACTAGCATATATATATATATACAATGAAAAAGTAACTCTAGTAACTTTACTATAGTTACAAAAATAACATGACTAAGGTAAATCACCAACTATGGTTAAGTTAAGGTGACACCTCATTACTATTTACATATTTCTATCTACTTCTACCGCCTTCGAAGCGACTGTAGATGTTTTATCTGCTGTTGCGTCTGTCGAGAAAGTTATGTGGGTCCATTACGCTTCCATAGCGTTGTCGAGATTCTGATAGCCCACGTCATCTAACCCTATACTCTGATTTGAGTTGGAATCTAAGAGAGGTAAATTGGACAGTTCTTCAATTTCTTGTCCTACCATAAACGGGAGGTCCAACTGGCTAATATTTGTAGCCATGTCAGAAAGTAAATCATCTGCTTGCTTCTGTTGTTCAGGAGTAGGCTGATAGCTGTTTGCCATATGTGTAGCGAAAACTCGCCGTCCATCTGTCAGTTTAAGCAAATTGCTTTTCCTTATGTCTTCGGCAACATCTTTTAGATGAGCTCCACTCTGAATTGCATATTGTTCCATGTTAAGATTGCTGATCAACCGGTTGGCTGTTTCGGTTGGCACCATAGCTTGATTAACTTGATGGTCTTCTGTTTCTGTTAACCACCATATCTGATATGGTTGGAAGAACTTTTCTCTTCCTCTCCATCCAATAGTACTTGCAATGCTGAATGTGAGATACTTGGAGAGTCTGTACCTTTTTGCTACATGATATACCATTGTTTTAATGAATTGAGGAAAATCTTTTATGGTAGCATAATCTAAACTTTGGAAAATAACCTGGTTAGTTCTTCCCCATTCAATAGCTGCAAGATTCCATTCATCATGGTTTATGATGAAACTAAGTTTAGGGATTCCATCATCCTTAACATTCATGGATTCTGAATGTTGTAGAAACATGTCATGAATTACTTGACCATGATTATGGATTTTAGCATAAATATCTGCAAAGAGGTGATATGGAAGATGATTTTTTGATTTTTCAAAAAGACAAATTCTTTTAATTTGTTCAAAAGTTGAATCAGATATGTCTTCTAATAGTTCTGATAGCTGGAGAAAACTGGTTATCTTCTCTAGCGTGAAATCTTCACTCTAATTTATTTGCTTAAGAACCTGAAGACTTACATGTTTAAATTTGTAAGTTTTAACTTTCTCAGCATCTAGCTGTGCTGCTAGATTTGAGATCTGAGTAGACAGCTGGGTTAGTTGTACTCGGAATTCTTTATTTATTCCAGCAATATGGCTCTTCCATACTGCATTTATGGTGTTATAAACATCTCTAGGGAGTCCTGGATTGTAGAAGTCCCTAATCTCAGATGATTGAGATAAGTTGTCTTGTGTTTGTTGCACTTGACATCTTACTTTTGCTGCAATGTATCTTTGATATTCTAATGCTGCAATATCAACATTAGGAAATCCTTGCCAGAATGCTCCACGATACCTGCTAATAGAAGCAGCACATTATGCCAAGTTATGGAAGATTCCTGTTTTGAAACCTTCAAATACCATATAGTATTTATTAGCTGGTTTAGCTCTATTCTGAAAATAAGGTTGGTTTGGCCTCTGAGATGAATTTTGTAATGGCGCTTTTTTAGCGACAGTGATCCATCCTTCAGTTGACCGGTTCATTATCTCTTTGCCCTTCTCCATACCTGCTTAAATAATCAGCAAGAAAATTGTTAGAACCCTTGAGATGTTCTACCTCAAAAGTATACATGGCAATATAATTATACCATTTTAATCTTCTACCTTCTAGAATATTTCTACCTTAATAAGAAAATCACGAACTGCTTGGTTATCAATTCTAATTATAAAATTTTCTGGAGCTAAGTAAATATGAAATCTCTTTAAAGCAAGTTTTATTGCCAACAGTTCTTTTTCAAAAATTATATATTTAATTTCATTAGGTTTAAATTTTCCTGAATTGTATCCACATACTAATTCTTCTTTCTGAAGTTTTTTTTGGAATATGTTGTTTTCTTACTCTTATTGAGTTTTCATTTATGGGAGGATTTTTTTCTTCCCATTTTTTTTACAGGGATAGCTTTTAATATGCATCCCCAGCATTTGTCTGAAGCATCTGTTTCTAAAATCAGTTTATCCCCAGGTTTTGGAAAATAAACTTCAGGAAGTTGATTTAAATCCTGTATGATTTGCTGTAATAATTTTTTTATCTTTTTCTGTCCAGTGAAATTCTTTATTTTTCTTTAATTTTTCTATTAAAGGAATTTCTTTTTTAGATAGATATTTTATCAAAATTTCTTGCATAATTTAATATTCCTAATAAACTTTGTAACTGTTTTTTATCAGTTAGATCTTCAGGAAAGTCTCTTACTTTAGAGACTATATGCTCTTGAAGTTTTATTCCTGAATGGTTTAAAGTGATTCCAAGAAAATCTATAGATTCTTGTTCAATGTCAATTTTCTTGGGTGATATAGTATAATTCCATGTTTTTGGAATTTACTGCAAAGAATTTGAAGATGTCTTTTATGATCTTCTCTGTTTTTAGAGAAAATTAAAATGTCGTCTATGTAGACAACACAAAAATCTTTAAGATCCTTAAAGATACTGTCCAACCATCTTTGAAAAATCTGAGGGGCTATGTTTAACCCGAAAGGCATGACATTCCAGTGGTAGTGTCTGATGTGCTCATTTTATCCTATATTTATATGCCTCATAATCTTTGTTTTTGCATTAAGTTTCCTTATTTGTGATTGATTTACGTTATTTTAGTGTTTTTGTAGGTTTGTGTCATACAGAGAAGAAAAGGAGTTAAAATGAGCAAATAAGGATTGAAAGACGATTGCAATCCCAAGTGCCAGAATTTGTCTATGCAGAACGGCTAACTTTGCCGAATTACTGGGAATTATTCAGATCGAATCAGACTATGAGCCTTCATTGGAAAGCTACGGAAGTCTACTTTCTGTAAAAGTTTACGGATCTCGATTTCGATACTTATGAACTGAGTTATGATCATTTGAATGAAGATAGGTCAGATCAGAAAATCTGCTCGGGAAATTACAAGCTTTTGTGGAGAACTCAAGTTCCATGGTACAAGACTGTCAACCCTAAAGCTTCAAGGACAATAATACATATGAGGATTCAAGAAGTACATGTATTCCTAGTTCTACAAGAGATATCTCAAGGTTTTCTCATTCCATATCAAAAAAGGAGTCTGAATCCAAGTCTTACAAGGAAATATGAAGCCAAAGATGAGCAGGAAACTTCTCTATATAAAGGAGCACGAATTTCATATGAAGGAGAGGTCTCGGAAAGCACATTGTAGACGCCTAAAGGAGCAGAGACCATCCATCCATCCACCTTCACCTTCATCCCCTTTCCATCATTACTATGTTTTATTTAGTCTTGTTAAGTTAAACCTTTTCTAGGGTTAGGATGATGCCCTAGCATGATTGTTTATGTCTTTGATGTTTGATTAATTGATTTATAGTTTCTTTATGATGAATTCTTAGTCACTAATTTAATCGATGCTATATGTTTGAGTTCTTTGATTGACCACCTTAAGGCTTTGCATCTAGTAATTAGAAGATGAATTTGAGGCGTAACTGCAATATAATTCAAATTAGCTTCTTGTGATTAAGAGTTGTGAATAACATTATTGTCGTAACTGAAGTAATGGTTTGCATGATTCTCTTGTTTTCTAGAACGTAATGAGTCTTACATGTTAAATTTATGTCGTAACTGGATAGACTGCATGCTAGGATATACGACCTCTGCCGTATCTGGAGAGAATCATACACTTAAGGAAAACCATGGTCTAAGTGCCGTAACTGGACTTAGATACAAGAATTGTCATCTAGAGAAACGAAAGAGTCTGTTAGTTGCATCAAAGCATAAATAGGATTGTTAGTGGTTGATTCTGACGCCCTAGATTCATTTATCATTATTTGTTTACTTATTTTATTGTTTCTTTAAATTGTTATCGTGATTTGTGTGTTTTAGTATAGTTAGTTTAGGTATTTCATAATTTGAATTGAACAAATATCCTCGTGGGAACGACAACCCCTTCTCTTCCATTTCACTATACTATATCCACCCTGTATACTTGCAGGAAATCCATCAGTGTCCACATGGAGTACTAAAAGCAGTCAATGGTTTTGACTCCTCTGTTAATTTTAATTGCCAAAATCCTGATTTACAATCAAATTTACTAAAGATTCTGGCACCCTTAGTTTGATTGATTAGAACAAATTTTCGTGGAATAAAATACTCATCGAACTCTAATTGTTCATTTAAGCGCTTATAGTTTATTACCATACGAGCTTTTCCTCTCTTGATTTCTGCATGGTTTCTTACCATGAATGCAGGACTAGAGTGTGGACTCGTAGTTTCTTCTATGAGATGCTTCTCTTTCAACTCCTTTATTTGGATGTCAAATTCATTATTATCTTGTCTTGTATAAATCATTGGTTTGACCCTTATAATTACATCAGGATTTCTAAGTTTAAGAGTACAATATCTTGGACTTTTTGACCATAGTTTTAAGGGGTCTTCACTAAAATTTTCTTCTAGAATTTTGTATACCTAGTGTTTTTCACTAAGTACCTGAATTTTTGTCTTACCAAAGTGTTTTTCACTTGGTTTAGGTTTGTCAAGTTGATCTATTGTTTCTGGATCACCACGCTTGCTTGGCGCGAAATCTTTATGACATTTATACTTATGCTGTGGTAAAAATGGAATTTTGTGGATTCCATTGTTAATATCGAGAGCTATATATCCTGTATCCAGGAGAATGAGATAATAAGCAAAAATAAAATTGTTGCGTAATAAAACATCACCGTTCATTTCAGGAAAGGCTATGATTTTTGGTATTATATACCTGACTCCATTTAACCATATAGCTTTATGTTCAATTTTTATATCTTTCCCTTTTATACTTGTGACATTAATGGGGTGTTTCATTAATGTAATACCCTAGATTTTCATATCAATTTTCCTTGTATTATTTCTTTATTTAATGAAAGATTATTTATGGAAATTCTTTGGTTTATACGAAGTTGAAGTTTTAGGAGTTTATTTATGGTGCTTTGACTTTTAAGAGACCAAAAGTTGACTTTATTTTTCGTAAGTTATCTTCGAAAACTTCTTGCATGAAAGTTGTAGAGTTTGTTGATACGAGTTCGTAGACATGTGGCATGCCTGAAACGGATGTTGCATGAAGAAGTTATGGTAAGAGGAAGTTAGTTTCCGGGTTTAGAAAGAGTATAAGTAGAAAAATGTGTGGGAAATATTTTTGGAAAACCTATAACTGCAGCAGCAGCCAGCTCTCAATCTCTCTCTCCTCTCTCCCGACCCTCCCACACCCTCTTCCTTCTCCGGTCATTTTCTTCCTCATCCGGCCACCATTTTGGACGCCGTCGGTTCCGTTGGATCCGTACCGACGTCCTCTTCATTTTTGGAGCAGTCCCGCCCGCTGTCCGGCTGCCTGGAAGCCGCCATGAAGCGGCGGAGCTGCTACTGTTCCGCCGGAAAGCCGGCGATTTCGATGCCGATTCCGGCCAAGGTTAGGTAAGTCTTGCTCCCCTCTCTCTTCTAGGGATGTTCATGCCTCTTTAGTGAAGTAGAAATCAAGTTCGGGTGCCGGATTTCAGGTTTTGGGGTTTGTTTTTGGCTGCTGTTTTCGGGGTAGTTTCCGGCCTAAATTGGTCAAAGTCTCAGGTATGAAAGTTGTTCATCTTGCTTCAAGCTTCAACTTTGCTGTTGAGAGTTTTCTCTAATTCAAAAGTTTATGGTGGCGCGTGGGGCCCACTCGCCGCCGCCTATGGTGGCGCGTGGCGGCGCTTCTGGCTGAGTGGCGGCTTTAGTTTCCTTTGGTTAGCTAGTCCTTGCTGCTGTGAGCTTGTTGAGTGGTAGTATGGCTAGATTTTAAGCAAGGTTGGCATGCTAGGACTTGAGTTTATTGGTGTTAGCTTGGTTGGGTTAGAGTTTAGGTTTTGAAGAGTTGAGGCAGCTCTATTGTGTCGTTGAGTTTAACGACTTTAGGAAGTTGTCCTCCCTTGAGCTAAGAGTTAGTTTAAGGGTATTGTGTTATCCTTTACTACTTTGGTTTCTAAGGTTTTTAATTGTGTGATTTTAGGTGATTTGTGATTTTGTGATTGGCTTGCCTTCGTGAGGTTGAGGGTTTTGCAGCAGGATATCTAGGTGAGTAAATCTCACCAAGGTTCACTTTTGAACCTATTGTTATTATGGTCATATGATAATGATAATGATGATGTTGGATTTAAAAATATGCTTTTAATTATTTTAAAAATATATGAGCTTAATCGTCAACGGCTCATAAGTAAGATAAAACAAGTTTGCTTTAAATGCTATTTTGAGATTCATGTGATCATAATTTTATTGATTTTTGATAGATTATTCTTTTGGAATATCTATAATTTGTTCATGTAAATATATCCATGTGGGAGGATATAAAATAATGATGTGATATTGTGTTGTTGTGAATAATGATGTGATATTATGTTGTTGAGTATAATGATGTGATATTGTGTTGTTGAGGATAATATTGTGATATTATGATTGTTGGATAAATAGCCAAACCGGGTTTCAAGCCTTTATTTGGGTGATTAGTTACGGTTAAGATGTTATTTATCACTTTTATGTTGATTATTAGACAGTCAAACTGGGTTCCAAGCCTTTGGCCGGGTGATTGGTTACAATTAGGAATAGAGCTCTAGTCCGTCTGTCAGTGTAGGTCATGAGAGATACTGTATGGTATCTGGGACCCATGGGTACACATAGTGTTGTTATAGGTCATGAGAGGTATTTTATTAAATATCTGGGACTCATGGGTACATTTCTTGGGTAATGTGTTGGATGTGTGGTTTTTAATTATTGATCCAATCTCTTTTGTGGAATATTAGATGTGATAAATGTTATGTTATTTTTGAGTTTACTCATACGAGTTTTTTAGCTTACCGGGTTTGTTGTTTACAACCCGGTGCACCAATTCTCGGTGTAGGGGTTAGACCTGCAGGTGAGGATCAGCAGGGTTGAAGTGGAGGCTTAGTGGCAGGGTTATTTTTTGTTGGGTTTTGGTTGTTCATTGTATATATATTTTTTTTATATATATACATTGGGATAGACAATATTAAACTCATGTGAGCGTTTCATTTCTTGACTCTCAAGTTTATGTAAACAAGGAAATGTAATATTTAACTCAATTTGGAGTTGTGTGTAAATTTACTTTCCGCATTGAGTTAATTTCTCCTTAAATTTTGTTGAAACAGGTTTTGGGATTATAGTATTTTAAGTTATATCATGCCAAAATTTTTGAAAATTTCCTTTCGAAAATTGGGGCGTGACAATTAATGTCCATTTTTCAGGAGGTAGAGCATTAGGTCTACATGCATAGACAGTTGCTCCTGTATCTATTAATGAACACAAGCTATATGGTTTATAGCCTGCAAACTTAAATTCTCCTAATACATATGTATATTTCTTTTTCCCTTGGCTTGGAGCAAAGAGGATATTTTCATTCCCATTAGAAATGCTATACATTTCACATAATTTTATAATTTCATTTTTTTCTTTTTCTTTTTCATAATTTGTTCCTGACATAATAGGAATTTGCACTTGTTTTAATGCAATTGCTTCGTCGTTGTTTTCTTCTGATTTTGAGTCATTGTTTATGACTAATGGAGGTCTAAGTTCTTGCAGACTCAACCGATGTGGGAATTCTAACTACCATTTTTTACTTTGAGTTCGTTTATCTCTGAAGTAGAGATTGCTTCCCGATGATCGAAATTCTATAGTAGCTGGTTTGCTACTAGAACTTTCTCCTACCAAGTTTTTAAATAACCATTGTTTTGGTATTTCTAGATCCTTCCAATGTAATAAGGTTGGTTGAATCTCAGTATCGAATGATCTTGGTTCGAACAATTCAACTATATTTTTATCTAGATCTTTTGTAGATGTTTGAGGGAGCCGAGTTAACTCATGTATTGTTCTCCATTGGATTGCTAAATCTTGGGAGTTATGGTCCATACTTAAATTTTTTAATTGAATTTTTATTTTTACTGAATTTTCTATGTTTCTATCCGTTATAGATAGAAAAAAGTTAGGTTTAATATTGAACCAAACTATTCCATATACTAAGTTTGATTGGATTCCGCCGATCATTGACTGAAGTGGGTTACTCAGTCTTTTATCAAAGACAACAGCAAGTATTGGTGTATCCAAACTTTGCCTAAATAATGCAGTTATAATGATCTAGATTAGACCAATATGAACATATCTTATATCTGGATATTTTTTTCCTCCATCTTTCAATTTTCTTTTTATCAAACAATGGGATATCGATTTCCATTGTTCATTCTTCAGTACACTGAGCTGTGGTGTTTTCACTAAACTGTTCAAATATCCTATGAGAAAATATTTGAAATCTAGAGTATTTATAAATATTTTCTTTATTTATAGCATATTTGAATTTTTCCAAATTTTGTAATTGTTCATTAGAAAAATTTATTTCTTCTCCAATGACGTCTTTTAACCTTATACTCTGAAGTTCTTCTTCAGGATTTTCTTTGATATTTTCTTTTAACATAAAGATAAATTCTTCATCTTTCGAGCTATCACTTTCTGTTTCTAGCTCATATAAAATTTCTTCATTGTCGGAGATTTCTTCACCGAACAATAACAATATTTCAAGGTTATTTTCTTCTAACATTTTAACCATCTTCTTAGTATTTTTTCCCTTTTTAGGACATTCTGGAGCATAGTGCCCTTCTTCATTACAAATGTAACATCTGCATTTTTTATGCTTTTTAGTTTTACCAGATTGATTTTTCTCAGACTGTTTTTTCTTTCTAATATATTTTTTCTTTTTCGAAAATTTTTTCTTTTTAAATGGCTTCCATTTATATCTTCTCTTTTTAGAAGATCTTGGTTGGGGGTTACAACCAATTTTCCAATTTTCTCTAAGTATTTTGTCACAACATTTTCTTCCTCTGGGATCATTACTAATTTGGTTTTTTACCTATTTTTTAGCTCTGACTTCCACACATCTTTCAGTAATAAGTCTTAATACAAAATTTATTCTGAATCCTAGATTATCATGTTTATTAATTCTGGTTATAAAATCAGGATAACCTTTTATAGCTAATTCATCCCATGGGTTTGGGAGTTTATGAAAAAATTGGTTTAACCAGTGTAAGCTTAACTCTGGTTTTATTTTGAAGTAGCAACTTTTATACAACTGAGAATATTCTTCAAACTGACATATATTGCAGAGTTTTATTTTTGACAATATATATTCAGCATCTTCATGGATGATTTTTTCATCTGTTGCTCCACACAAATGTTCTTCTATTATTGTGCAAAGCTTTTGAGTATATTATCAAAATCTTTAAAATTTGTTAATAAAGATAATTTTTGTAATGTCCCTTCTGGTGAATTTTCCCATTGCTTTAACCATTGCAAAGTGTCTCCTTGCAATGTTGCTACAATATAATCTAAAAATCTCTCTTTAGTCCAAACATTTTTATAATTGGTTATCAAAATGGACATTGATTGTGCCCAATCATCTACTGTTTTTTCTTTATCCTTAAATGGTATATGGCTTAAATCTAAATATGTCCCATGTTGGGCTACCGTCTGTTTATTCATATCATCTCTCCTTGTGTAGGAGGGACTAGGATTATCTGGTTCAGTTTTTATTCCAGAAGATGGTGCATGTCCTGTTGTATTTATGAATTTTTTATCTTCATCTTGAGTTGTTCTCAAGTATTCTTCAAAAACTTCTTGATTAGAAAATTCAGGAAGGTCTTCATTTGCTTTTCTTTTCTTTGGTAGATCAGAAGTTTTTTCTTCTGGATCTGTTTCACTATCACTTAAAGCATTTATTTCATTGTCATCTTCATTTGATTCTGAAGATGTTGATTCATCATCAGATAACATATTAATATCATAATTAAAATAAGAAAGCAGATCTTCATATTCCAAACAGATTAATCTTATTTGATGTAAAATATGATTTCTTTCATCCATTGTTGCTTCCGGATCTTTATAGATCGTTTTCCAATAATCCAGAATTTCCACAATATTGTTATATTCTTCTTCATTAGGTTCTTTGTTTTGAAGAACTATTATCTCTTCTATATCTTCAGTTCCGTAAAACAATCTGGGGATTTTGTTATCTCTAGGATAATTCATTTCATCTTGTTGCAGGATGAAGTTATTAACTGTTTTAGTTAATTCTTGTATTTGTTCTTTAGTCTCGGTTTTAAGATCTAAATCAACAACTTCTCCAAGAGATTGAATTTTTTGTTCAATCTTGTTTGTTTTAATATTCAAATTATAGATTAATTTTTGATTTTTTGATATCATATTTAACATATCACAGATAGTATTTATTGTACTACTAAGAACAGAAATATCATTTTTGTACTCTCTAGGAATATGCAAAGTATGATCATAATTTTGATCTTCATATAAACATTCTAATGACTTTGTTATATTAGGTTTTGCCATTTTTTCTTCATAGATGGTACCTAAAACCAGTTCTCTAAGGTGCTTAAAACCAATTCCCTAAAGCCTCTTAACCAAACCTAGGTTTTAATGGCCATATCAAGGATATGAGCTTTTAGAGAGTATGTGTTTTTCTATGAAGAAAACTTGTATTATGAAATATAATGAAACTTAATTTACATAGAAAGAAAACTTACAGATTTTCTAGTAAAGAGAAGCTTGAAGAGAAATCTCTACTACCTTGAAGCTTGAGGAGAAATCTCTAGCAAGGAGAAATCTCTACCGAAAGCCAATATCTCACATTCAGCATTGCAACAACTTAGTAAGTTCATTTCAGGAACTATTTTTATCAGCATTGTAGTGTACTGTAATTTATATATATATATATATAGGAATTCTCAGGTGCGAACGTCCACACCTGAGTTTTGGTGCGGATTTCCATTTTTGCACAACTTCCCGATCAAATTTTCTCAAACTTTCTTCTAGACATATCTAGATCATCTTGTGTAGATCATCTCTGCAAAATTTCAACCAATTTGGTGATCGTTAAGGCCTTCAAAATCGAAAAACAAATACTGACGGACTGAATTCTGTCCGGTTCATCATCTCCATTTGTTTTTCGATTTTGAGGGCCTTAATTGGTTGAAATTTTGCAGAGATGATCCACACAAGATGATCTAGATATGTCTAGAAGAAAGTTTAAGGAAATTCGATTAGGAAGTGGTGCAAAAATAGAAAATACCGTACCAAAAACTTTAGGTACGGACATCTGCAGCTGAGAAGGGCTATATATATATATGCGCAACAAATTTTGTTGTTTACTACCAGAAATATGTTTAAGGTGACCTGCTCTCTATATAGAAGAAAGTAGAGGCGCCTTTCTATGCTTATATATCTTGGTGAGTTACCAAGCAAGATAATAGTAATCACTGATCAGAGAGAAAGAGAGAATGAGTGAGATTAGTGAAGAGATGAGGAGGACAGAAGTGGAGAGCAGAGAGTGGTACATGGCCGCTTATGCACCTGAAGGTGTTCCGACCTCCGACCATCTCAAACTCCGCACAGTCAAAATCTCCCTAGCTCTTGATTCGATCCCGGACCAACATCTTGTCCTCGAGACTCTCTTCATCTCCCTCGATCCGTTCTTGCGGAGCAGAATGACCGGCCGAGAAGACGGTCTCTGCTCTCCCCAGTACAACCTCAACGAGGTTAATTATATGTAGTTTTAAATACTATCGACTAAACATTAATCACTTTCATTTTTGCGCTATATATAGATTGGTTTTAGTCTCTTCTTTATCTGCACTAGCTTCTTGTTAAGCAGGTAGTTTCAGCATTTGGGGTTGGAAAGGTAATTAGGTCAAAGGATAGTAACTTTGGAGAAGGGGACGTAGTGATCTGTCCTTTCCTACCTGTTGCTGAATATTGTGTACTACCATCCCAAGCATTAACAACAAAGATTGATCCAGATGCTGGTGTTCCTCTGCCTGAATATCTCAGTATGCTAGGTACCTAATTTACTGATGATTTTTCATCCTTTCTTAATTTCTACCCGGCCTACATATGCCATACTTGGATCCACCAAAAAGGTAAAGTTGATTTATAATTGGAAGGACGTATACTACTTTGAGATATAGTAGAAGGTTTTTGTAATTAATGGAATAATATACTAATATTTTCACAATTTTGGTTGAATATATAATTGTACGTTGTAACATTAAGTATTATTTTTCGATGATTTATTTTGGTTGTAGGCGTACCCGGGTTTGCAGCATGGGTGGGAATTGAGGTGATAGCGGGGCCCGTAAAGGCGGGGTCAAATGTGTTCATTTCAGCCGCAGCCGGGGCGGTGGGGATGTATGCAGGGCAGTTGGCCAAGATAAAAGGGTGTAGGGTCGTCGGAAGCACCGGATCCGATGAGAAAGTAAGTCCTAGCTCATTAACAAGCTTATAAAATTAGACCAGCTCTTAAATTTTAGCTCAATTAGACCAGCAGGTAAAACTGACATTAGTAAGTATACCGACTTTACTAATATTATGTACTAACCAACTTATGATTGATAGGCAAAATCTTCTACTAAAATCAACCACCGAAGTTGGTATACCGACTTAGTTAGTACGGTTAGTACGGTTGGTAATAGACCTCTACCAAGTTTAGATTGTGGCTCAAAAAATGAAGTGATAAATATAATTTTTTCACAAATATAATGCAATGATAGCTTTGGTTTGATGGTATGTGGTCATATTTTCTATCAGAGCAGTCATAGTTTCGAAACATACCTCTTGCTAATATATATTTATATTTTAATTGTATTTATATCTATAGTATGTTATAAATATAAAACAATACATATATTATATCTTATACATATATTTTAATTGTCTTTACATATATTATACATTTTATAAGTTGTTTGTAAAATGTTAGAGGTTTAATTTTTGTTTCCTACATAGATATGAATGTATTTTTGCATAATTACACATATATGATTGGTACAGTATACAGATGGTATGAAAATCTCAATACCAAGTACTAACCATGTTACAAGACTGGTACGGTATACCGTACCAACTAAGTCGGTTACCAAGTCTTTGGTATACCAATTACGTTGGTACTCGGTTTGTTGACATGGCCCAAATTGTCAACCCTACCAATAGCTCAAGAATGGTATAGTTTTATTCCCACTAGCTACAAGCATTAGGGTTTGGCTGTTATACATATGTGTATAACATACAACATGCCGTGAACTATTTGATTGTTTAATAATTTAAAATTTTTTGACAATTAAACAGTTCATGACTTATTGTATGTTATACGCATGTGTATATAAAAAAAGTCCCCAGCATTAGTATTCTGCAGATGAGTACAAACTCCGGTTCCTTTTTTTACTTTGGTTGGTACGTGGAATGATGTGATTTCAATATTTGAAACAAAATGTGTGTTGTCTTGTCAACCGACGGGGAATCTTCCTTCCTCCACCCAGCCGCACTACACAGCAACTTTAACGTATCCTAGCCTATGTGAGTTGTTATATAGTTTGCAAGATGATCCGCATTCTGTTTACATTCTCAATATATATGAAAAACATGTTGCTACATTTTGGTTAAGAAACTACCATAATTTTCTCCAGTAGAGAGCAAAATATTCCAAAGAGAGAAAGGGATTGGGGAGAAGCTAACAGCTAGAAACTGAACTGTTAACGAGCAATCAGTCACATTCTTCAATATCCATGTTTCCTTTACATTAGAATACATAATTCAATCGCATAAGTTTTTATTTATGCAGGTAAAACTTTTAAAGGAGGAATTCGGATATGATGATGCATTCAACTACCACACAGAGTCAGATTTTGATGCTGCTTTGAGCAAGTAAACAATCATTTCTCAACTACTAATCATATTGAAAGATCAAAATACAATTGATGGTTTCACAAAGAGATCAGAAGCCCAGGCCAGATGATGCTAAAAGCCAAAATTATTTTCAGGTACTTCCCTAATGGAATAGATGTTTACCTTGATAATGTTGGGGGTGAGATGCTTGAAGCTGTTCTCAACCATGTCAACCATCATGCAAAGATACCCCTTTGTGGCATGATATCTGGCTACAACAAGGTACGTATTACCATTTATTAGATTCAAATTTTCATCCTCAAATTTATATTGTATATATCATAAGTTTTGTTTTCCCTTGCTATCATAATACATATATACTATCACAAATATACCATATGTTTACATTTTAATTTATTGGAAACAATTAATTGATGTGCATTACATATGTGGTTTCTCAAGTGTGCCAGCTAACTAGGGTTTGCCTAATTGTTGTGCATACGTACAGGTTTGGAGTGAGAGAGAGGGAGTGAGGAATCTGTTGAATTTGATAGGCAAAGATGTGAAGATGCAAGGGTACATGGTGTTTTCATACATCGATCGTTTTGGGGACTTTACGAAGGAGATGGAGAGCCACCTAAAGCAAGGAAAGATTGTTTCCAAGTTTAAGATCATTAATGGAATCGAGAAGTTCTTGGAGAGCCTAGGGTCACTCTTCACCAGCTCCAATATTGGAAAACTAGTAATCCAAGTCAAGTAATGCTTACAGTATTCAAGAATAAACGATCAGACAACTTAGTCCACAACAACAAAATGGAGCAAAGGTCACACAAAGAGTGTGACATTTAGAGGTGTTGCGCGCAATCCACACTTGTGTGACAATTTTCCCCTCATCTCCACTAATACCCACCCCTTGCCACACATAACGAAGAATGCACACCTCTAAAGGTCACACTCATTGTGTGGTAGTTGCTCTATATTGTTGTTGAGATGTCTAATAATGAAAATCTTGTTGTCATTGGATTGATCCTCTTTCATGGATTAATAACTAAAAACCTTTCGTGTTTAAGGAGGATCTTCGTTTTGTTTTAGAACTTTTTTGAGTTTCATGTTGTAAACTATTTAAAACTTTCTTTCTGCTAGTTGTGAACTGTAGTATTTTTCGTGCAAAAGTTGAAGCCCTTTTATCAATTTTACTATATTAATGTATCATTTTCTTAAAGTTTACAATTTTTTTTTCTTTAGGGGTTTGGAACCCAACCAAGTTAGGAGGTTTAACCCTACACCCGGTTCCAGTTATTTTATTGACAAGAAACAAAATAGTACATGAATGGAGATGGGGACATAGAATGTCTAATTTCCCAATAAGAAACAAGTCTCATAGTTGGCTAAAACGTAAACGTAGTATATAATCTTAAATAGTACGCATAATTATATATATCTTGAAACCCACACAATCACACTAGCTCGTTTCTTATTGGAAAGTTGGTACATGAAACATTTTCAACCATTTCGTTTAAGTTTTGTTTTCTTCTCAAAATAGAATGTATCGAAATGCTTCTTATAAGTGAATATTTCTTTCAAATATCAAAAAAGAAGGCGATGGGACATATGTTTTATTTCTAGCTTGTTCGCGCGTCCAAAACACATGGATGTTTTACCTACTGCAATGAAGTTATGTTACTGACGTGGTTCGTGCAATTATTAGGTGCACCAAATTTTAGTGCCCACCAATCCACATGCAATCTGAAAAGCCTTAACGAGTGACCCTTGGGAGTTACTTTTTTTTTTTTTTGGACGAAAAGCAGGGAGACTTAATTCTGTGGGTTGCAATCAACCACATTTACGTACTGAATAGGGATAGGGAGAAGCGATGTTAAGACTTACTACATATATGTCCTCTCGACCTCTCCTATGATAACGAAGAGGCATTTCTTTTTCTTTGGACCTAGTAAACAAGCTAGGTTAATTAGCCAAAAAAAAAAGAAGAAAAGATAATGAGTGAGATTAGTGAAGAGATGAGGATGACAGTAGTGGAGAGCAGGGAGTGGTACATGGCTGCTTATGCACCAGAAGGTGTTCCGACCTCCGATCATCTCAAACTCCGCACAGTCAAAATCTCCCTTGCCCTCGATTCGATCCCCGATCAACATGTCGTCCTCGAGACCCTCTTCATCTCCCTCGATCCGTACTTGCGAAGCAGAATGACTGGCCGAGAAGACGGCCTCTACTCTCCCCAGTACAACCTCAACGAGGTTAACTAGCTAATTTACCACGTACTTCTTGGTAACTTTATACTTAAAATTAAAAATTTCAGTTATCGTTGTCTTAATTTTCATTTGCTGTAATCATACTGCAGGTTGTTTCAGCATTTGGGGTTGGAAGGGTAGTTCGGTCGAAGGTTAGTATCTACGGGGAAGGTGACATGGTGATCAGTGGCTTCATCCCTGTTGCTGAATATTGTGTGCTACCATCTCAGGCCTTAATAAGAAAGATCGATGCAGATGCTGGGATTCTATTGCCTGAATACATCAGTACGCTAGGTACATACGTACATAATTAGCTTCCTTCCTTCTCCTTCCTTCTTCTAGGATAATTTACGCCTGTCAATCCTCCCTCCTCTAAAAATAAAAAGAAAAATGCATGGTAACGATTGAAATAGTACCATACTCCGGAGTATGATCATTCGAACATTGTAATTCTTGCTACTCATATCTTATAATGATGTATTAGGAGTACCTGGGTTTGCAGCATGGATTGGGATTCAGGTGGTGGCAGAGCCAATAAAACCAGGGTCGAATGTGTTCATTTCAGCCGCAGCTGGGGCGGTTGGGATGTATGCCGGGCAGTTGGCCAAGCTCAAAGGCTGTAGGGTCGTCGGAAGCACTGGATCTGACGAGAAAGTAAGTACAGTAGTATTCGATCAACTTCTTTCTTTCAAATTTTTTGTAAAATTCAGACTTTCACTTGCAGTGTGTAACGTTAATACCACTATTCTCAAACAACTAAGGTAAGATATATCGATTCATCTCATAATCTGAGATCGTCTGTCGGAAAATTCTATAATACTACGGAGCATCAATGTTCGATAGATGAATTCGGCCAACAGATGACAAGTAGTATATTGCTATTTAGAGTTAGACTACTATTGAGCCTCTCGACAACAATGGTGGACATCAAATTCGAACTGTTACCCTCCCTACCAGCATAATTAATTGAATCAGTTGTATATATGCCCCGACATTCTCTAGCTTCTGTTTTTGTTTTGTTACTCTGTGTCGTTGTTATCTTGTCCAGTGACGCGGTTTGTTCCCCACAGATAGCAACGTCTCCCTCTTCAAACTCGGAGAGGATGCAGTGCACCTACGTGCAGTTGCACCAAACAGATCAACCAAACGATGGTTAGTGACCAAAAAAAATCAAATTGCAGTAAAAACCCAGGAACTACAGTAAAGAAATCGAACTGGCTCTGCCCACCTCCCCGTCCCCAAAACCCAGCCTCTCCATCCTCCGTCGTCCAAAGAGCCCGCCAAGGTCTGGATGGTCAACTTCTTCTTCGTCTCCTCCGCCGTAGCCCTCATCATCTAGGCCGAGAGCGACCGCACGAAGATTACGAACATCAAGAATGGATAGGAAACCCAAACGCTAGATCTACGATTCTTGACAAATCATTCAAAATTGCATCAGTTGCTTCCAATTGCTTCCATTGATTCTCTAAATCCACTAATAGATTCATATCAGAACCCCATGGCCGCCACAACTCATCTTGACAAACGTCGGATATAGAGAAAGGGCTGGACCTTTCGTTTCTGACTTCAATGCTTGCCCGGCGCCGGCGGAGGAGCCGCGGAGACCCCAATTCCCTCCTCTTCGATCTGATTGAAACTCTCTTTTTTTAGGTTTGAGATCTGATTTTTTTCCTTTTTGGCAAATGGTCTGAGATCTGATTGAACCTCAAAGACCTCGATTGCCAGAAATCCTGCAATCCTAATTTCAGAATTTTTTCCTTTTTTACCCATCTTGTTTAATTAATGAAATTATATTTACTTTTGCTTTTACTATGTTAACTAGATTTTTTTCTTTTCAGTTCTTTACGGTGTTAACATTGAAGTTTGTGTTATATAGACATTAGATGAAATGAATGGCTGAGATTGTGTGATGACTATTGGTTCACTTGTACCTTGGTGCATATAAGAATTTTCGTTTCAAACTTTGATCCCTCACCGCCTCATAAGCTAATCGTACTGATTGTTCCTGCCAAAGAATCAACAAAAACTTAAAGAAATTAAACATGCTGAATTTTGTTGATGAACTTAACACGTACATATATAGTTTTATGGATCGATCATAATTCATAAATATGATTAACTGATTGATGCACGTATTATAATGATCGATGCAATACCTCGAAAGTGTTATAATTAGACTTTTGTGTCAAAAATTGTTTATAACCAATACAGGTTAGGCTCATAAAGGAGGAATTTGGATATGATGATGCATTCAACTATCATACGGAGACAGACTACGACGCTGCTCTAAGCAAGTAATCTTTTTGTTTTTTGAAATATATAGTAGATTAATTCGTATGTATACCATATGTATGTACGTCTGATCTTTCTAAGCACATAGTAATAGACTAATAGTAAACCACAATATACAGCAATCAGTATTATGTATGCATGCATTATTTTTGTTTTTTTATTTTTTATTTTATGAGAAATGAATCTCGCGTTTGTAGGCTTGTAATTGGGTTTATGCATGCGTTATATATACACAGACCACACTAAAATTAATTGATCAATGCTTTACATACAGAGACCCTAATAGTACGTACATATATGCTTAAAGCTCTAACACAGTCGTACGTATTTGTTTTCTTATAGTAATTGATTTAGCTACTTTCAGGTATTTCCCTAATGGCATAGATGTATACCTTGATAATGTTGGTGGTGAAATGCTTGAGGCTGTTCTCAACCATGTCAACCGGCATGCTAAGATACCTCTTTGCGGCATGATATCTGAATACAACAAGGTATGTATATATGTAATCAAGTTAATTATATATATATATATATATATATATATATATATATACACAACC
>NC_020491.1:9947788-9956042 GCF_000184155.1 Fragaria vesca subsp. vesca
TAAAGCCGACGAAATATAGTCTGTTTCGTCGGCTTTAGAAGGGTTTAGCCGATGACACGTGCCATAATTCGTCGGCTAAACCTTATTAAAAAAATTAAAAATACTATAGCCGACGAATATCTTACATGTTTCGTCGGCTATAAGTCCATTCTAGTAATAAAAAAATAAAATAAAAAATTCTAAATTACCATTCCAAGCAAGCTGCAAAACAATTCCATATAACCAACAACAAACACATAAAACTATATAATTTATCAACTACACAAAATCTAGATCATCTAAATTAATATCCAGTTCTGAGGGCTGCTGTGGAGGTTGCGGCGGCTGAGGTAGCGGTATAAGCGTAGGCATGGGCGGAGGCAGAATTCCCTGAAGCTGGGCAGCTGTAAACTCCTGGAAGTACTAGAACATTTGCTGCTGCTGGGTGGCATATACCGCGGCAGTATAGGCAGCCTGAGCAGCTTGCTGTCCCCGTAGTCTCTGAACTTCCGACTCTAGCTAAGTCGTCCTGCTGGTGGTCGAGGTCCTCCTACTGGTCGAGGCTGCATTTCGTTGAAATGTTGGAGTGGTCTTTAAGACCCCCTCGCCCTTCTTTCCTAGACCTCGACAGTAGAAGTTGTTTGCTCGCAGTGAGAAGGCTGTGCCCATGATCCTCGACCCAACACTCGGATTCGAAGTGTCGATCCGGGACATGGCTTCGGACATCTCTTCCTCCTGCGTGTCCGGCCATGTCTCCTTCACTATAGCACTCATCACCTCGTCATTAGCCTCCCTCACTTTCGCCTAATTAGATAGAAAAAAATGATTAATTAACATTTTGACATATATATATATAAGTAAAATTAAAAATTTAAAAACGTAAGATGACTTACAATATCCTCCTGGGCGTCAGGATATGCCTTCTTGTACGTATAGACGTATCGATTGGCTTCTGGATGTTCCTTGGCCGCCTCGTCCATGAAGAAAGCGAACGGTCTAGAACCGGCATGATGGTTCCTTGTGTTGCGTTGCCGGGTTGCCCGTTCTGAGCGTTCGCCCGGGAAACGGCCTTCAAAGAAAAAAATAAACTATTAGTAAAATATTTTAAAACGCACGTACTTAACAACAAATTAACTAATTAATTTTTTTAAATACCTGTTTACGAGGGTTGTTGAATTCTGATGTCAGAAGCCAACGCCACTCATACTCCCTGTACTGGAACTCAGCAGGGGTACCAGAACGTGTGTTCCCGTGCGTAGTCCAGTGGGTTCGCAACTCGTTCTTCCACTCCTTGTACCTACAGATACAACAAAAATATTAGAAATATTATTAATATCACATACAATTTTGTTTTTTCATTAACTTCCCAACGTACCTTCCCCCATGCACAACGTTCGCCCATCTGTTCTTCAGGTGCTCGGGAACGTCAAACCACACATATATTTAACCGTTTATTAGTTTAGTTTTTCGAGAAATCAACAATGTCATACATAATATTATTGAGGCAACTTGTAAACTCATCAACATCGCGTTGTGGACCATGTCCTTAACCTCCTGCGGGACCTCGCCCCAGTCTGACCACAACATAGGGACTCTCTCCCTAATGAGCGCTCCCACGCGGCCGAAGTACGTCCTCGACTTCCCGCCCGATACTATGTCGCCATCCCCGTCAGTAACGATGACGATCCTCCCTGAGGTACTGACGGTCTTCTCTAGAGCCTTCCCTGTGACGGGGCCTCTCTTCTTCTTTGTCGGCTTCGCTCCGACGGTGCCTATCACATGATAAACCAAATTAATTATTAAAATCGGAGACCCTTTATTATTAATTATAAGAAAACAAATCATTCATCTTTCATTACATGAGGGAGATGCGGCGGACGCGACGGATTCCGTCTCTGTCGCCGATGATGATACCCTCGCGGAAATAAGAGGCGTATCATAAGGCAAGAACCGGTACGCCGCTGATGGAGCCACTGACGGGGGCAATGGATAAATCGGCGTCCCTGAGCCATCGACTGCAGGTAAGGCCAGTATCATCCGCGGAAGGAACAGATGAGGCGGCGGCATCTGTACCCCAGATGACCCACTATCCGAAGAAGTAGGACCCGGAGTGGGCGCCCGGTGTATCTCAGGCATACGGGGTGCAGACACCTTCGTCTGGGTCTAAGGCCACAACTGTCTTGAGGAATGAGGGACTCCCTACTGCCTCGATGAAGGGGGCTCCTCCGGCTGCCTTTGTGCCGTCTCTAGAGGGTCTCAAGTCTGGCTGTCATGGGGCCTCGAAACAACGTTTGAGGGTTGCTAGAGGTTCCCTCAGACGATTCGAACCTTTGGCCCTTCGAACCCTTCGTCGATCTAAAATTACCGCTCATCCTGTTTAAAATATTAATTTGAATCAAGGCCAATGTTTTAAAAGGCTAAGGCGTAGCCAAAGCTATGGAGCGAGAGCCTCACCAAGGCGTCAGCCTTTTGAAAAAAAAATTTAGATTTGTAACTTTTAAAAATTAATTTTTTAAGCTCCTAACTTTTAGATTTATATTTCATGACAAGAAATAGGAGGTCAGTTTCATGCTTATTTTCATATTCGTAACAACACCACAAAATCAAACACTGTAAACTCATTCAATTAGTCAACAAAAAAAAACAAAAAACAAAAAAAACAGAGGAACGAAAATCTAACCCTATAACATGAATAAAATTTTCTTGTTTCCAGTGAAAGTCTAACCCTATAGCATGAACAACAAGAATATGTGCACAAAGGGTGAATAATGATCCACAAACAGAAACAAGAAATGAAATTGAATATCTATTTTAGAGAAAGAGGAGGCAGAAATCTCAAGCACAAAGACAGACATTACTTCACAGCAGCCAGCATGTCTAACATGATATACGAAAGAGAGCAAAAATCCCTAAATTCAAGAGAAATGCAGTTTACCTAATGTACATTAGTTAGATTTTGGAATGTCCAAACTTAACTATTTATTTAATTCAAGTACTAGTCAATGTCTATAAATCCAAATTTCCGGAGACAAATTTACATGTGTTTGGATGCTCCCAAACTCTAACATATACACTTCCTAAATACTTTCCACATTCCCTACCATGAAATTTCCCAATGACGAGTTAAAAGTGGTGCAAACATTGCAATTGACCGGAAAATCAAAGCAAACACAAAACGAAATGTGAAACAGAAAACATACAGTTCCGCAGAAATGTACTCGAGGAGGAGGGAGGGCTCGAGGCTGGAGCAGCAGCAGGAGGAGGGAGGGCTAGAGCAGCAGGAGGAGGAGGGAGGGCTCGAGGAGGCCGGCCAGGGTTTTTTAGGGTTGTCGCGCTCTGGAGGCTGTCGAGCGCTGGGATATACCCGATAACTTTAGCCGACGAAATAAAAATTTCGTCGGCTAAACCTATTAAATTCGTCGGCTAAACACTTAAAATTCATCGGCTAAACCTTTGAAATTCGTCGGCTAACTTTTGAAAGTCGTCGGCTAAACCTTTGAAATTCGTCGGCTAAAGTATTTTTTATACATTCAGCACATTGTGATTACTTTTTATACATTCGGCACATTGTGATTGTGATGATCAAACTTGAGAAACGAAAATCCAACCGTCAGATCTGACCATCATGATAAAATACATATATGGGAAAAAATTCAACTTGATCCAACAAGGTTAAGGGCTCGATCCGGACGGTCAATCCCGTAAGTGAAACCCCTAAACGCACGGAAAAGGTCATTGGACCGTCTAAATTACGTATTTTGGCCGTACCTTCAACTGAAAATAGTTTCAAAGCGATGAGACGCAACAAGTCGTATAAAAATTTTACGGAAAATAACCACCAAAGATAGGGCTACTCATAGGGAGAATGAATGAAAAATTGCATTAACCGCAACTATCGGCACCGAGACTTTACTGGAATACCGTGATTTTTCAACCATGGACGTATTTCACCATTCTGGTCATATCTTATTTCACGACTTTTTTACGTTTGAAGGTTCTACGTATAATTTGTTTTTGAAACGGAACATTTACTTAACACTTGGTAAACAAGTTATACAACATTAGTAGGCATGTTGTGATTGTGATGATCAAACTTGAGAAACTAAAATCCGACTGTCAGATCTGACCATCATGATAAAATACATGTATGGGAAAAAATTCAACTTGATCCGACAAGGTTAAGGGCTCGATCCGGACGGTCAATCTTGTAAGTGAAACCCCTAAACGCACGGAAAAGGTCATTGGACCGTCCAAATTACGTATTTTGGCCGGACCTTCAACTGAAAATAGTTTCAAAGCGATGAGACGCAACAAGTCGTATAAACTAATTATGGACAGATTTCGACAACATCCAAACTTTTTCTCCCTTTTTTTCTTCTCCCTTTTTTTTCTCCCAGATGAGCTGCTATCCAGATCTGCAAATATAAGGAACTTTAGCCGACGACATTTTAATTTCGTCGGCTAAATAATTTTAAAGTCATCGGCTAAAGTTCACAGACTATAGCCGAAGAAAAAAATTCTTTTAACCAGTGAAAATTTAATTTCGTCAGCTATATATGGTCAACTTTAGCCGACAAAAATTTAAATTAGTCGACAAAAAAATAGTTCGTCGGCCTGGTTTTTTTATTTTCGTCGGCTAAAGCCTTTCTTCTAGTAGTGACCTCCTTAAACTTTTAAAATGAGAATGTTTTTAGTTCTAGCATGTATTTTGACAATCAAAACCACCTATTTCTTAGTTACTTACTCACATATGAATCCTACAAAAAATTAGCCAAAATGAAAAACGTTTAACCATTTAATTTTCACAATATTCGTTTTAATTTTATCTAACGGCCTATAATTGTTTACGTCAATTTGAATGACCAAATGATTATGAAGTTAGTTAAAATTTATTAGACATATTTCTTACATATGAATCTAGAGGATCAACGGTTGAGATCGTTAAATGAAGTCATCTACTAATGTAAAATAGTATAAATCCTCAAATTCTTAATGAGGTCCTTATGTGCGTGTGTGTGTATATTATCACTACCATTGATTTTCTCGTATATGATACATACGTACAATTACAAATTCATGCATGGACATTGTATAAAAGAAACTTTTATGAATATATTGTTGAAAATTTATGTGCCTCAACCTGTTTCCTGTGAACTAATTAAGGTGTACGTTTGTCTATATTTTTGCATATATGCAGGTTTGGACTGAGAGAAAGGGAGTACGAAATCTGCTAAATTTGGTTGGAAAAGAAGTAAAGATGCAAGGTTTCCTGCTGGGTTCATACTTGGATCGGTTTGGAGATTTTGCAAAAGAGATGGAGAGCCACCTCAAGGAACGAAAGATAAACTCTAAGCTTAAAATCGTTCATGGAATTGACAAGTTCTTGGAGAGCCTCGGGTCACTCTTCACCAGCTCTAATATCGGAAAGGTGGTAATCCAAGTCAAGTGATGGCTAGGTTGAAAGGCCGGCAGGATCGATATCAATCTATATATAATATACCGTTTCAATAAACTAGTCAATGCACTTTATCAAAAATTTATCTAATAAGAATCTAGTTGTATGTTGACGATCCTCTTTTGCGGATGATTTCGAGTATAAAAAAGCCTCTAATTTGCTTATTACGAAGAGATTTTTTTTTTTTCAGTACTTCTGCCTTTTCATTTTATACATGAAAATAAACATAGATTTCTTGATCATTACTGACTAGACGAATATTATTGCCCGACGGAATAATAGTCGGGGTTCTTATATATACTCTTGTAGCAGTTGATCATGGAGTGTTGAATATAGAAAAAGGGGGCTTAGGGCTTGTTTCTACGGCTCTGTGGATTTCCCCGGCCCAACTATTCTATGTGAAATTATGAATGATAGAGACTAGGGCATGTGTCTACGGCCACATATACGTTTAGCCTTAAGGAGATCCATTTTCCTTTGAAACGATACGGGGATGCCGACCGTGCATTTAAACTCAGCATTCATGAAGAGCTGCAGAAACCACACATTAAACTTGGTAAGTGGTTGTGTACACGTACTGGTGTGTGTTAGATACTTAGATATATCGAGTCTCATATATAGGGGTGCTGGTAGTTGCAACAAGTAACTAGCTAGCTAGAAGGAGAAAAGACCAGGAAAAAGAATCTAGATCGAAGGAGATATGAGTGGTACAGTAGTCGAAAGCAGAGAATGGTACATGGCTGCTTATGCTCCTGAAGGTATTCCAACTTCAGATCATCTTAAACTTCGCTGCGTCTCACTGGCCCTTGATGCAATCCCTGAACAACATGTCGTCCTTGAGACGCTCTTCGTCTCCGTTGAACCATACCTGCGTGGCCGAATGACAGGCCTGGACGAAGGGCTGTACTTTGCGCAGTTCAAACTTAACGAGGTTCAGACTTCAGATCCAATTATCATTTCTCGGTTTTTGTTCTTTGCAAACATTAATTCTCTGTTGTGTTGTATGGTTGATGCATGTG
The DNA here is from genome assembly GCF_000184155.1 of Fragaria vesca subsp. vesca. Classification (NCBI taxonomy): domain Eukaryota; kingdom Viridiplantae; phylum Streptophyta; class Magnoliopsida; order Rosales; family Rosaceae; genus Fragaria; species Fragaria vesca. Next base: position 9,954,242 of record NC_020491.1, read on the forward strand.
TTATATATGCAGGTAATTTCATCATTTGGGGTTGGAAGAGTAATTAGGTCGAAGGATAATGACTATGGTGAGGGTGACATAGTGATTTGTCCTTCCACATCTTTTGCCGATTACTGTGTGGTGTCATCCAAGATCTTAAGAAAGGTGCAACCAGGGACGGAGCTAGGATCCCAAACTAGACTGGGCCAGATTTTCATTTGATAAAATTTCGAAATAAATACTAATTAATTCATATTTTTAAAATTTAAAAGAACAAATGAGAATTCATGAAGAGAATATAAAAAACGAAGAGCTGACTCAATCGAGAAATATGAAGATTTTTTTTTTTATCACATAGAAATATGAAGATTTTAATCATTTAGGATCAGATAGACTATAATTTGAGTTAATAACTTAACTAAGAACAAAAAAGGAATAAAATGAGATTAAATTTCATCTAGTTCTTCATTCAGATTTCAGAAACTCTTTGACACATTAATTTGGCCAAATTCATAAAGATGTGTAAGGTTTAGGATAATTAAGTCTAAGCTAATTATACAAAACTCAAAAGTTTACTGAGTTATAATTGTTAGTTGTGAGGTCTATGCTAATTAAAGTCAACAAAAGTTCTCTGGGCTGTAGCCCAGATAGTGTTTCACTATGCTCCGTCCCTGGGTGCAACCAAATGATAGGATTCCATTGCCTGAATATCTCAGTCTGCTAGGTATAATACTTCTTTACTTTCACTAGAATCATACGTACCCTCCAATATTATCACAGAGTTCTCCTTTCATTGTTATTGTTTCACACACTTTAGTCTGAAACATAGTTCGATTAATATTATACTTGTGTATTAGGGCTACCTGGGTTGGCAGCGTGGGTGGGAATAGAGGTGATCGCGGCTCCGATAAAAGCTGGGTCGAATGTTTTCATCTCAGCCGCAGCAAGTGCAGTTGGGATCTATGCAGGGTAGTTAGCCTAGCTTAAAGGCTGTAGGATTGTTGGGAGCACGGGAACTGATGAGAAGGTACCGGAATTAATCATATATTTTTGCCTGATATTGACATTTCTAGCTAGGTTTATTAATTACCACAGCTGATATACATTTGAAGAAACTAGTAAAAAGATATTTCTATGACTTTGATTATGACATCTGATTAGTCAACCAGAGAAGCTACTGCAGTGTTCTATAATTGCATTAAGGCATAATTGACAATTTGCTATCCTAATTTTTACTTTGGTGTCAATTTGCTACCCTAGCTTTCATCTTGGTGACAATTTGCAACTTTTGTTTTTATTTCAGCTAATTTGTTACCCTATCTTTTATTTCAGCCAATTTACTACATTTCCATCAAATTTGCTACCTTAGGCTTTCAAGATTAACCAATTTACTTATCAAAATTTCAATATCGACCAATTTTAACTTTCGTTTTTTCAAAATTAATTCATGTTTGAATAAAGAAATGAACAAATTAAACTGACAAAAAAGTAACAAACTTGGCTACACTACCAGGACAAGCACTTTAGCCGACGAAAATTTTTCGTCGGCCTGTCAGCTTAATTCGTCGGCTAAGATCTTAGCCGACGACCTTTCGTCGGCTAAGATTTCGTCGGGAAAAGCTCGTCTGTGGTGACTTTAGCCGACGACACACGTATATTTCGTCGGCTATAGTCCAGACTTTAGCCGACGACATTTTTTCGTCGGCTATAGTCCAGACTTTAGCCGACGACATTATTTCGTCGGCTAAAGTCCGGACTATAGCCGACGACTTTTTTGTCGTCGGTTATCTGCCAAACTTTAGCCGACGAATATTTTAAAATA
>NC_020491.1:9963194-9993229 GCF_000184155.1 Fragaria vesca subsp. vesca
AAAATTGTTTCGTCGGCCTGTTTTTTTTTTTTTCGTCGGCTAAAGTCTTTCTTCTGGTAGTGCTAATTTTGAAAACATAAAGTAGCAAATTGGCATAAATAGTTAGGGTATCAAATTGGCTAATTAGGAAAAACTACGGTAGCAAATTGGCTAAAATGAAACCTAGGGTAGCAAATTGACACTAAGTTAAAAGCTGGGGTAGCAATTTGGCTAAAAAGCCTTGCATTAACTAGCTATCTAGGCTCACTTGACAAGTAGCAAAATCAAAGCCCGTTGTCATTCGTAAGGATCCATCCCATAGCCCAATAACCATTGCATTTGCCTGTCTTTACTAACACATAAAAGAATCAGATTGATTCCTGGTAAAAGTATTCATGTGTTTACCAATTAATCGAAATTGGACTATGTCTCACCTTATTACTAGGAATTGATTCTTGAATAATGAGGAGTTTGATTCTGAAGGGGGAGATGCGCATGAGTTTAGGAATCGAATCAACGATCTATAATCGATCAATACTAATTCATTTTTCTCTTATTCTACTCGTCTTTGATTCATGATTATTTTCTAGGACATATACGTAAATGTGTCATAAGTTTGTAATGGTGATTCGAAAAAGTTCGTGTATATACCTACTAGAAAAAATCTAGCTGCCAACATAGGCCAACGACGCCATACGCGACAACTTACGTGGCTGACATTAACCAGTCGTTGAGATAACTACAACAAATTGTGATACTTGTAAAACACCGAAACTAAATAGTTCCAAAATAAAAATTTGTTTTAGTGACTACGTAGTTTAAATTCTAAATCAGATTGTATTGTGAGTCTATGAGGAGTTTATGCTTAAATATACTTGCACTTTACAAAACATGTATTTGATCACGGAGTTCTTCTCTCCACCTACTCTTGCCTCACGGCTCTAAAACACCATATCTCTGCGAAACCACTTCCATATTTCCAAAGCTTGGGATTAATTAAACCATGATTTCAAGTTTTCTCAAGGAAGATCTCGACAAACAACAAATCTGAGATGTTTAAGTGATACAGCCTTCCGGTGGAGGATTGCTAAGACAAATTTTTCGGGTTGAGCCCATGGGTACTACCAAAACGGGACCTTCAGCCGTGGGTACTACCAAAACGGGACATTGCACCGTGGGTACTACCAAAACGTCTTGTTTGTTTATAGATGACAGCAAACAGGTTCATCGTGTGTACTCTGGATCTGTGTTAGCAGAGTATTTCTTAAATTTTGAAAACAATTCAAGAATGACATGGAATTTGTTTCAAACTTTGTAACTAAACTTTATTTCGCAGCTATGCCCGATTGATATGAGTATCTCAATGAAATTATCATTTATTCAAAAAAAAAAAAACCCATGTATTTGATCACTAGGATGCTAAATTTAATCATTTATGATTTCATAATGGGTGTTGCTATTAACCAATAAACCAATCATCAAGTGACAAGTTTGTAAATAAAATAAAAATGTGTGGATAGGAAAATAGATAAGGTGTGTTAATATCCTTCATAATATGATGAATTGAAATTTTTTTAGTCCATGTGGTTTAAAGTTAACATATGTTTAGTACTTGTGATTTCATTTTAATCTGATGATCCTTAAAGTTACAATTTTCCTTCCAAATTGTCATTTCGTCAATTTTCTCCGTTAAAATACTGACATGGCAGCTAAAGACATTGCAATTTTTAATGGCCACGTCAGCAATTTAATGAAGAAAATTGACGGAATGACCATTTGGATAGAAAATCGTGACTTTAAAGACTATTCAGATTAAAATGAAACCCGAATGACTAAATAGATGTCGACTTCAAACCATAAGGACTATGCAATATTTAACCCTAATATGATAATGCACTCAATTACATTGTTGCAAACCTAACATTACTTTAGTTTTATTCAAACCACAAAGACTATACAATATTTAACCCTAATATGATAATGCACTCAATTACATTGTTGCAAACCTAACATTACTTTAGTTTTATTTCTATCACGATGCATTATTCTTAATTAATTAGAAGACCTTTTTTCTTGCATCATCAATGTGGATACATAATGGTTCTTAGGTAAAGATAATCGAGGAGGAATTTGGATATGATGATGCCTTTAACTACCACACAGAGAAAGATTTCGATGCTGCTTTAACCAAGTAATTACTAATTATCAACTCTTTTAGATACAATTTTATGTATATAATGGCATAAAATGCATGTATATATGAATTAACGATGTGGATGTTGAATTTATTGACAGGTATTTCCCAAATGGAATTGATATATATTTTGACAATGTTGGGGCGGTAGAATGCTCGAGGCTGCTCTCAACCATGTCAACAAGCACGCAAAGGTCTCCCTTTGTGGCATGATATCTGGATACAATAAGGTGATGAATTAATACCATTTTGTATTCATCTCATTATTATTACACACATACTGTCAAAATTAGGTTATGTATGTCTAAGCATATGATGTATTCAATTGCACATGGAAATATAATAAACGACATGTTACTGAAAATTGAAATAAGGGGCGTGCGTCATATATGCATGTCAATTATAATTGGCTGTTTCCTCAAGTAGTAGTGTGCCAAATTTATAAGCTTTTGTCGATTTTTGGTGCAGGTTTGGACTGAGAGGGAGGGAGTGAGGAATCTGCTGAATCTGATCGGCAAACAAGTGACGATGCAAGGGTACATGGTGGATTCATACTTTGATCGTTTTGGAGATTTTGCAAAGGAGATGGAGAGTCATCTTAAGGAAGGCAAGATTGGTTCTAAGATCAAATCGTCCAGGGACTCGATAATTTCTTGGAGAGCTTAGGGTCACTGTTTACCAGCTCAAATATTGGGAAATTAGTAATCCAACTCAAGTAATTAGAGTTTAGGTATATCACTACTGCCATGGGATTTACATATATGCATTCTATTGATATGCTACACAGAAAATTTCTGTAATAAATAAAAATACGGCATGTCGAACTAATTTTTTTTATTTTTTGCTTGAGAGAAGTAAATATTAATTCTGATATACATGCTAATCATGTATCTCGAATCTAATATATATGCGTGTGAGTTTCGATCAACTATACAATATTTATAAATTTTCTACTTGAACTAAAGTCAGTACAGACTACAGAGCTTGATCAACTGTGAGTTCAAAGGAAGTTAAGTAAGGGTAAGAAAACGATGGATGAAATGAAAAAGTAGAGAAGTATCAAATTGAAGTCACACAGGTTTTGCAAGGCGAGAGGATTCAATGGCTAGAAACGAGATAGTGTGGAAAATATTATGTGCCTCACCTTTTGCATGAGTTAGCGCTATACAGCTCTAGATTGCTGGCTACATGGAGCAAGTAATTGTGACAATTAAAATCTCCCCCCCCCCCACCCCCCCCCCCAACTGTGTTGCTCATGCAATCTCTATGTCCCCCGACAAAACGTACCACATGGTATTAGAATGTGCCAATTTGTGCTATACATGCAAGCAATAAGTATTTATTCACGCAGTGCTTCCAATTCCGTCCCCTAATGCCACTATCGCGCAACCATAATTATTCCGGCAAACTACTGATCGCAATCTCTTGTCATGAAAACTTAAACTCGAGAGAATTTGATGAGTAAGTTGTTGGGTTAATATGAACGTCGACCAACTGTATTTGGTCAATAACTCAATTTGTTCATATAAGAGTTTATAGTTCCGACTTATAAGAATATCTATTTTCTTCATCATCTTTCAAATTGCGTTAGAATTAGGCTAAATCATAATTTAGATCGTCTTAGCTTCGATCTATAAAACAAACTAAGATTAATGCTAACTGAGATGGAAATGTAACGCTTCAAACCCAGGTTATTAAACCCGAGTGATGATCGATGACTCTGATGAGCTAGAGCTGGATTTGTATACTTGAATTCTCACGAGTTCCAACTTTCGTCCTCGTCTATTTTCAAATAATCAGTTACGTATTGTAAGTCAACCGTATGCTAACGATCAATGGTGAAGTAGAAGTAGTGTCCGTTTTTTCCCCAGTACATGATTTCAACCAAAACCATTGTTCTAGCTATGAAAAATTATTAGCTGATTGCCCATAAATACCACTGACAGTTTCAAATCCTTTCTGGCTTGCCTGAGTTGCTTTGCCTGATCAGGTATCATAGGAAAAACTCCGGTTTCAATTAGAATAATCTTACCAATCACAAGTCTTTCTTCAAACATCAACTTTAATTACAAGAAATCAAGCCATGTCAAATGAAATTGCATGCTTTTGGTAAATGTCAAAAAAATTGAAAATGTCGGGTGAACTTTTCTATGTTGAAGAACTAAATAATTGGTTTCTTATTTGGTTTCCGCTTGTAAATACGAACCTTTTAGCCTGCATGCTGGGCTATTGAAAATAACTACATTTTTAGTAAAAATTAACATGAACTATTTCAAGTGGCCTAGTGGTTCTTACCAAGTTGGATGCTCCTTAACATATGTTCCAACCACGAAGCTATCAAATTGGCCATGCATAGTGTTACAATACATAATTGGAGCATTTCACATGCGTCAAGGGATTAAATTATGGGTCTAATTTAAAAGCTTTTGGAGTACCTTTTATGACAAGTACTTTCAAAGAAAAAAAAAGTTAAAATTAATTTTCACTAGAGTAGCTAGGTTAACTTTCATCTCTAGCCGAACAAGAGAATGATCGTTTTGCTATATTTATGAAGCGTATATCAGGTTATATATTTTCTCTGTAATTGTTTGTTTTGTTTGAAGTATCTCTATTTGGTTTGGTGCGAAGATTACTGTGTCTTTTCTTTTTTCTTTTTCCGGAACCTCAGTACTAGAAGAAATCTGAAGAAGCAAATATCATAAGAGATGGATCGTGAAAAATGTTGGCGTGCATGCAGGCCGGGTCGTCACTCATAAGTTAATTAAATCTGCAGCTCCTATGTTTATGATACAGCATCAGTGAGGAAAATAGGCGAGGATTGGGGAAAGTGAGTATGCGTGATCGAAGCTAGCCCTTTCCGTTTTTTTTTTTTTTTTTTTAATTTGTAATATTTCTTGTTTTCCTTTTTCCTTGAAAGCAATCCAACTCGATCAACGATGATCCACCTTTCCTCACCAAAGCTGCAAAAGCATCTCTATATTTAGCATATTTGCAGTGCTAATTTTGGGCGAACTTTCGTGATAAAGCTGCCAACTTGTAAATTGAAGTTTCTTATTTTTTCTTGAGGACCTTTAATTTTGGCATATGATCGATGGCTACACGACAGCGATGACAAACTTAGATATCAGAGAGGATAGTAATCGTCGCAAAATAATCACAGTCGTCACCAAAACGTGTATGTCACTGTCAAGAGGCAATAAGAGGTGAACTTTTCCAATTGAAGTATGCCCTAGCCTAGCCTTTAGGGTTACGATTTGAGCAAAGTCCAGGGTCACTTTGATGGGCGCTTAACTGTGAAGGACTTAAAAGTTTAGTGATGATCGAACCCTAGCCTCATCTTTAACAGTGTGAACAGCGTGGGGGGAAGGAAAGCCACCTTACGAAGACAATTGGTGAAGGAGATAAGAGAATGACGGATAAGTTATAGGTTGGATAGTTTAAGGTATCCAAAAAAGTGCATTTCTACAATTTTTAGCTTCTCTGAAGCATCAGAAAGTTAAACACCAACCAACTAATATAGCTTGAAGAAAAAATTAAATAAAATTGTTAGCAAATAGCAAACATATAAATAAATTGAAAGAAACCATGTATATATGGTTTTAACTCAAAAGATTGGAGCTGGTTCCATTGCCGAAATTAGAGTACATTCTACATTGATTGATATATACAAAACACACATGCATGACATTAAACATTACCAGATTAATTCAGTTTAACTTGAACACTGAATTCTAGATGAGAGAGAACTCTAAGCTTCCTTGTCTCTTTTTGCTAGAAAAGCTAGCCCTAAGGAAACCTAATTTAACTAAATAAAACATAAACCCATATGATCATCGATCCTCATTAGCTAGGAATGGTACTCTAGCATTTTGGCCATGTATGCACACGCACACTAAGTTCTAGTCTTGATCATTACTCATATGGTACACTCACTGTCTCTAGTCTTTCAAGGGAAATGGATCACGCAGATCAACGTTGGATCTCATGACTATGGAGAGCTTCAAATCTTAGCAGATGTCAGGCATGTTGTTCCAGAAGCATGGAGGAAGGCTGCGCTTAATTTCAACATCAGGTTTGGCTGCACTCATGTTCACCGTGGATGCATATGTTGATGTGTTTTGCTGAACATCTAGACTCACATTAATGTCACTTGCACCAATCATGCCTGGTGATGCCTGATCAGAAATGCTTCCCACGTACCACGACTCGGAGACTGGCGCTGAATTTTGGAAGTTGAGCAGGCTTAACAAGTCATCGTCCATGTCCTCTAGTGGATCTTCACTTGGTTTCATCCCTGTGACAACAAAATCAAAGGGAAACAACTTCAGTTAGTAGCTAGTAAACTAATCAGTTTGATGTTAGCTCATCAAGTTTGATCTTTATTGAACCTTAAATAGTGTTTTAGAAGCATTACCAACTGATGGAGATGAGCTACCATCCCTTAGGTTTTCAGCACTATTCTCACCACTGCTCTTCCAAGTTGATTCCTCTTGCACATTGTCTTCTTCCTCTTCCTCACCAGCAGACTCGACGTCCTCCTCCACAATATATTTGTCTTTGCCTGACTCGCCGGACGAGCTGTCTCCACTCCTTGATCTCTTGTTCCGAGACAGTGTACCAGCTTGCACCAACACATCGTCTAACAGACCACTACCTCTCTTTCCTAGAGAGGTTACAGTTTCAATCTCATAGCCATTGGTGTTGCCGGAAGCAGCCTCCATCACACCCTCTCCGCCATTAAAGTTAGCAGAAGAAGAAGCAGGTTTCGTGGGGGTGTATGGCGAATATGGTGGTGTCGTTTGGTTAGAAGGGAGCTCCGAGTTCATTGGTTCATAAGTTGGAGTTCCCATGATCATCGAGCTATGGGTAAGAGTACTGTAATTACCAAATCCCCCAAGGCCTGAGTTGTAGTACTGAGATGGAGTGGACAATACGGTTTGGTTTGGAAAAGTGGTCTGGTTGAACAGAGCTGAAGATGAGGACCCAAATGGCGAAACCGGTGAAACCGGAGATAGTGGGATAGCAAAGCCACCGTTAGCGTTGAACTGGGCCGTCATGGCGGGGTTGGAGTAATTAAGAGAAGGAGAGTTGTGGTGGTTCTGCAGCGGGGCATCAAAACTGGTATGGTCATATAGAGAGAGCGAGGGAGTAGAGCTGTAATTTGCTTTTCGAGGATGAGAGGAACAAAGGAGTGATGAAAATGAAGAGGACAAGTTTGAGTTATGCCTCTGCTGCTGATGATGATGAGCTTGTTGGTGGTGAAATGGAGCAGTGGCGCCTTCATGTTGAAGCTCGTGTGGGTAAATTGGTAATCCGGCTCTCTGGCGTCTCTTCATTCTTGTGTTCCAGTAGTTCTTTATCTCATTGTCAGTCCTTCCCGGTAACTGATGATACAAATCGAAAGTAACAGACACATGAATCTAATTAATTAATCAATCAGACAACACAGATTTAATTAAAACAAGGTCAAACTATTTAGAATAAACAGACACATAGGAGTGCGTAATTCTGAGAGAATCACAAAAAAAAAGGGTCCAAAAGAATGGAAATTGAAGAAAACGAACGAGGGCTAGATCATCAGAAAAATGGATTCCGTAGAATCAAGGATCCTAGAATCAAATATGAAAAAGAAAAAAGTGTGTAAAAATCAAGACAGATGATAGTCTAAGAAGACCAAGAAATTAAGAAGAAAAGAGAGAAAGCGAAAGGTATCAGGAAATGAAAGATGCTCGGGTCACAATCCGAATCAAGATGAAATAGAAAGATCGAGAAGAATTCACATCAATATATAGACATCAAGAAAAAGAAGAACTAGCTTAATTATAAGAAGACCTATATACTCCACGCAAAGAAATGAAAAATCTAACAAGGGCTAGACTTGACCGAGATCAATAAGCAAGTCATATGTATATACCTGAGAGGCCATGCGAGCCCATTTGTTGCCGTATTTGGCATGAAGTTCGATGATGATTCGCTCCTCCTCGGCAGTGAGAGAGCCTTTCTTGAGATTTGGCCTCAAATGGTTAGCCCACCTGAGTCTGCAGCTCTTGCCGCACCTCGCAAGCCCTGAGTTCTTCTGCACGGCGTTCCAGTTCCCCTCACCGTGTTTCTTCACGTACTCCATCAGAATCGAATCCTCGGCCGCTGTCCATGGCCCCTTCTTCAGCCCCCGGAGAGGTTGATGAAGCTGGTGGTGGCCCCCACATCCTAACTGGCTTGCCGCAGCAACCATCTCGCTCAAGTCCATTGATCCATCTCCGCTGTGGCTCATGATCATTCTCGCCTCAACAAGCTAACCGGCTATAGATAGGTGGATGGACAGGTATATAGGAAGATCGATGTATAACTATAGATAGCTAAAACCACCCTCCACAACCTATTTTTTGGTTTTCTGGAGTGGTTTGAGGGTTTGGTTTTTGGGTTCTGCCTTGCAAATGGTTTTATAACTTTAAGTGGTTTCTTCGTCGGTGGGTTTAGGTTTGTATCTACTCTCAGAAATGAGATCAGAGAGAAAAGGAGAGAGAGAGGGAGAGAGGGGAGAGCTGGTTTATAGAAGAGTTCTCTCTCCTCTCCCAGGGTATAATGAGGGAGAAATGTACAGGAAAGAGAAGAGAGGAAAATGGGAGAGATACAGAAAGACCACGCTAGCTCCTTGTCTCTATTCGCTATCCCTTCTCTCTAATTAAATTTTTTGGCCATCTTTCATCCTTGTTTTTGGTGTACAGAGAGAGAGGGTTTCAGACTTTCAGATTTAGAGAGAAAAAAAAAAAAAAAAAAAAAAAAAAAAGAAACAAAGCTTTGTGTTTTTTCTTTTGGGTCCAAAGTTGGGGCTTCGGTGGAGGTGAGTGTGCTCGAAGGGATTTTATTTAGAGGGGAGAGCACCCATTTCGGTCCGAGTTGCATGCTAAGTGGTACGTCCGGGAACGCGTTATCTATCTCCACCCTTCATTGCTAATATATACACCCATACTTCCCCTCTTCTCTTTCACTTCTAGAACACCACTTTAGGCATTTCACCATTTCTTTTCAAAGTTTGTGGTAAATTTAGTAATCTTCTATATGTTCTCTTTGTAGGTCAAATTACATTTTAAGAAAACTTTGACAACCTACATATTGAGATGGATTTTCATTGTATTACACATTAAATTTTATTTGGACCATACTGTTGACCAAATATGTTATAATCAGAAACAATTTATATATGATTCACGCACGTAGAATGTATCTCAAATTACCAGTAATAAGATTATTTTAAACTTTCATTAGAGTCGAATGTCATGTCTACTGAAAATTTAGCGTATTCTTGGCGTTCTTATCCAATCACTGTCGATTGGATTAATTAGGGTTACGTCACTTTGTGGACCCGTCAAATTATTAATGTTTGTCTCGACATTATTACCGAGCGAATAGATAGAGTTTCTTTCTACCATATGTAGAGATTCGTCTCGTTTCCCAAAATTTCTTTTCCTTAAATTTCTCGTTATCTTTTAGAGTTCTAGATTTTTCTTTAGCCTGTCTCGTTACGCATCGCCCGCCAATTGTAGTAACTTATCAATAATTGTAAATGTCGTTTTCCGCTTTATTATGACATTTTGTCGTTTGTAGCTGCTTTTTCATTATTATCAATAATGCTTTTAAGCTGTGTTGATGCTCAGTCACGTTGTTCATGCATTCATGCCTGATGATAATTGTCGATTGTTGGCTGATGTGTGTGACCATTGCAAACTTCACACACATTATATAGTTCATGTAACCACACATGTATAGGATTTTTTTTTTATCAAACTTTTGTTTTTTAGAATCGAGATGTCAACTCATATGTTGCTCAACAAACAATATAAAGAGTAACCACCCATAAGGGTCGACAATAAGAATCACTCCTTATGAGGCTATGACTACTAAATACACATCTGCAACTAGGTCCCTAACAATCAAAAGTACATTTACCTTCTTAGATAGTTTATAGCTCAATAGTACAGTAGACTCGCCTCTTAGAATAGAGAAGTAAAAAGGTAACAACCAAGGGGAAACGAGACTAATTGCCCCTCAATCTAAGATGAGATCACACTTCGGGCAATAAAGACCCAACATAGCCAAACCCATTCTAGCATGAAAGCCCAGAACAAATAAAAGTCCAGTCCAATGAATTAGGGCCCAGACCATCAAAATCCACATCCTGTGAATCCTAACACGCCCAGAGTAAGGCCCAACAACCTAGCAAGAAGAGTAATCAGCTGAGATGCTGCCACCAACAACCTAGCATTGTATAGTGTTTACCGACCAACCAACGACCACATCGACACTGCCAAATCATCGACGACCGTCGATGTCCGACCCGAGCGTGGTCATTACTATATGGCTAATGGTTCGTGTTTGTAAAAGAAAACGTTCTATTTGTATAGTTGGTGACAAACTTTAAATTTTTCGTCTAATATAATTTAATAATATATTACAATAAAAATTAAATTTGAAAATAATTTAAAATTTGAGAATTAAAGGAGACGAGATGAGTTTGACCCCTATTTATATAATTGGTGTGAATTAAATCTTAAATAAGAATTATATAAAAATATATATAAAAGGAGACCACGTGAGGTTCGTCCCCTATTTGCTAGATTGGTGAAATCAAATTTGTTACAAATATTTTTTTTTTATGGAATGGACGTCAAGCCTTTAATAAACCGAAAAGAAATGGCAATTACAACATGACATGGCTGCAAGGGCACGAGAATGAATGTCATGCAAGGGTGCTCTAAAGCATCCTACCGAAACTACCATGAGTCTACTCAAATGGAAACTAGAACTGAAAGCTAGAATATGACACGAAGAATTAGGAGAACCCCAATTCTAACATTTTATTCCACGAGCCCGGAACCATCTTACACAGAGGAGGTTACCCCGAGATCTAGCTCTACGATCCACCGACCCAAAATGAGAAAGGGCCCTAGTAATCTGATCCGAGAGAAGACCATGAGGCCCAAGTCCACGTCCCATAGCCAACTGCGTGGACACCCAGAACAAACAGTTCCCTACCCACCAGGTCGCCGCCAACACTAAGACTTGTCACCTGAGCTCCGGTAACAAATCGGAAAGGAACCTGCACCTTCGCTTCCCCCTTGATAGGCCCCAAGAACCCGACGTCTGCCATCGGATACCAGACTTGCACCGAGCTTGCAACCCTTAGAAAAGCTAAGCCCGCCAATAACCTAGCATTCTGCAGATCCGATCCGGGATTCCTCAATCCTAGCTGTTTCAACCATGGATCATTAGCTCTAAAAGCCCATAACATCCGCCAAGGCTTCCTAATTCGATTGACACCGATCATGTCGACCTTTGCCAAAGCAGTAACACCTTCACAACAACCATACATCTCACCGATCTTGTATCCACCATTGCGAACCCAGAGGCCAAGGAGAACAAAGAGCCAAAGCCATAGCCCAATGCGTGTTAGAGTACGGCCTTAACCGTCTCTCAAAAAAGAATCGTCACCGATTCGACTGGAAATCAAAACCGGACCTAGGTCAAACCCTAGGCGGGGGCAAGAAAATAGAGAGAGAGAGAGAGAGAGGAGACCGCTTTCATCTTTTTTGTAGTGTGAGATAAATTTGTTACAAATGTTATTTGAATAAATGGAGTCAAAGTGAGTTTTGTCCCCTATTTGTCTGATTGTTGTGATTAATTTGAGAAAAAAAATTAAATTTAAATAAAAGGAGACAAAGTGAGTTTTGTTCCCTATTATTTTGATTGGCGTCATTAAATATGAGTTTCCAAATCTAAATTTCAAAAATAAAAGGAGACTTATATGTTGGTCGTTGCCTAAAACAATTTGGGACAAACTCTAGGAGACGATTTTAGCCACAAGCCAAACTAGCAATTGATCTACTGAATTGGGAAAAAGTTGGTAGGGTTTTGAAATTTGGGGAAAATTCAAAGCAGAATCTACTAAAACGAAAATGCAAAAGCAAAGAGAGATTCACAGAAGCCATAAGGTCACAAATTGTGGTCATGGGCTCTATCTGATACGTACTGTGATAAAAATCAAAGTTTATTGAAGCTAAGAGCATGTCCACCCGTTGCCAAAAAAATTAACCCATGTCACTTCCACGTAAGCAAAGTAACCCAGCTACAAAAAACCAGTTTCCACCCGTAAAAATGGGCCTCCCCTCAAATCAACCTAGGTCACTTTGGATTAAATCCTATGTCAGTGTATTGACCCAGCAAAGTAACCCAAGTTGATTCACTCACACAGTTGCCAAGTCAGCCAAACATGTGCACATGGCTTGCGTCAGCCATTATCTCCAAGTTGTCTGACGCGCCTTACGCAGCAATTGAAGACACCGCCCAATAAGCGCGAGAGTGGCGTTCACTTTCTTGTGGAGCCCACCATTATCTCTCAGCTGCATGACTGACTTACCTCTACAAATCTTGACCGTTGCTCATCTTTGAAAATGCAATCTAACGGCTCCAAAACAATGAGCCGTTGGGTTTGATTTTTTTTTATAACCAATCAGATAATTGCAATGTTTTTGTAATTGCTTTTATAAATAATTTGAAGGGTCTTTTTCAAAAAGGGAAGAGAATAATAAAAATGGTAACTAAAAAAATATTTAAAAATATAGGAAATTTTAATATTTACATTTTCACATTCCTAAAAACCATTATTCATAATTAAAAACGTTTTTAAAAATTCAATAAACAATCATTGTCACGTGGCAGCAATCTCATATTTCTGACGGGTGAAAACTGATGCCTAGTCACAGTAACCCAGAATGATCCAGGTCACTGTATTCATTCTAACCCAACGGGTGAACATGCTCTAAAGTGCATAAAAGGAAAAGAAAATGGGAGAAACCAGAATGACTGCATCGTGTATTAGATAGACGGAGGTGAACAATACATCAAGCCTTTATACAGCAGGCAATAGGTATTACAAGCAAAAGACCTAATTTACCCTCATATGGTCAATAGTTCAGACTTTAGTAACGTTTTCATGCTTGAATTTCTTTCTTTTTTTAAATGAAAATGAGATAAAAATATGTTCGGTGAGACATTACTGAAAACGTTGAAAATGAAAAATGAAAATATTTTCAACTTTTACAAAGAAAAACTGAAAACATCAATTTGACGTTTTTACTTTTTCATTTTCCTAGTTTAGAAAAAATGAAAAATACTTTTCACAATAAATTACCGAATACATTTCCAAAATGAAAAATACCAATCTCATTTTCTCATTTTTATATATTTTTTTAAAAAAATCGTTTTTGACAAAAATCTTACCGGACATTTGATGTTTTCAATTTTTCTTTGTAAAAGTTGAAAATATTTTCATTTTTTCTTTTCCTTGTTTTGAGAAATACCTCATCGAACACATTTTCATCTCATTGTCATATTCAAAAATGAAAATACAAGCATGAAAACATTACCGAACGCCAAGTTTTCACTTCATTTAACTTATGTGAGTGGATAGGTTTAAAGATATTACTACCTCAATAGACACTTGTTGTGGTTATGTTATCATACATTACATATACCCAAAGTTTGTGAATTACGAGAATTGAAATTCGCACTCCCTATTTTACAATCTACAATTTTACAATCTACAAGCATTCTTTCCTCTTGTATTAACTTTAATATTGTCTTTACTAACAAATGTTTTGTCTTTTTATGAAATCTTTTACTAAAAAAGAAAAAATAGAGTATAGAATATAGATTGTAAAATGAGGAATATGAATTTCATTCTGCTTAATTATCTATAATCTTA
This sequence comes from Fragaria vesca subsp. vesca, assembly GCF_000184155.1. Lineage (NCBI taxonomy): Eukaryota > Viridiplantae > Streptophyta > Magnoliopsida > Rosales > Rosaceae > Fragaria > Fragaria vesca. The sequence goes on from NC_020491.1 coordinate 9,977,129, forward strand.
TTATTAAGTACTTTTTTTTTTTAGGAAAACGGAATAAATCCATTGATTGACATCATCACGATCTTACAAGATTACGCTTGAGGGCCATAGACCTCCATAATCATCCACTACGCAAATGACTCGATACTACAACTTATATAAAGAGAAACAACTAATAAAAGCAGTCCAAAAACTGAACAAAAATAAAACTGACTCGACATAAATCAACGACTCGATTGCTAACGATACTACACACTCTTATGGCAGCCAACATAGGTGCTTGGGGTAACACAACCTAAGTTAACTAATAAAACTCCAAAACCATGTAATGTTGAGCATGCTACATCACTCCTTTACTGTTGGTGTGAACTCACCATCCTCTCCAACCCCTCTGCCAACCCTTGCTGATCTGGTCCACGAGCCCAGGCCCACTTTCCTAGCTTGAGACCAGGTCTAAGCCCAAAGAACGAATCCCAAACCCAAGCTGGCGTTGCCCAAAACCGAACATACCTATTTCGTTCGGCCACCTGCAGAGCCGCAATGGAACATGGAGTTCAAACCCGATCGACACCCAACCAGATCTTCCAAGGTTAATTTGTCGTCGACAACCATGGGGACGACCAACCTTCCGAACATGTGCTCAATCAACCCAGTCTGTGACCATTGGGCACAATCACTGGAGCCACCACTACCCTCCGAATACTTGTTGACCTACACACAAGACAATTTTTTATTTTATTTTTTCCTTCAAATCATCTACTATTTTCGTTTGACATTATAAAACTAAGCAACTTTATTTGGGTTCTTGGAATGAACAAGACGGCAACAACAAAAAGTTCCCTTGGAAAAGTTTTGAAGAAACGACTGTGGTTTTATTTAGAAATGGTACTTTGAACATTGTTATAGAGAAGTCAATCAAATACTCTTAAAAGGATAGGAAAAGTAAAGATTGAAAAAAACAAAGATGCCCGTGAATTTTACCTCAAATCCAGGCATATCTCCAAAGTGGGACTCTGATTTTGATTTTGTTAGAAATAAAGACAAATATAGCAGAAAAAGTAAAATAAAATAAAATCATCAAGCATCAAAATGGCCCATTTAATCGAAAAAAATTGGCCCATTGGCAATAGATCTCTGTCAAACAAGCACATCTAACAGCTCTCTCTTTTCCATGGACCCACACACCCACCTAATGCCACAACTCAACAACACTGGTAAACGATCCCTCCTCTACCAGCTTATGATGCAATTATGATGATTCTATGACATCAATGTATAACTAAGGAAACGAAAAACCTCGAAGTCTAGACGATGTGAGCAAGCATATATAATTCCCCGATTCAAAGATGAAAGAGAGGTCGGCGATATTGGAGAATGGAGATAGTGATGTTTGATTCCCTCGTACGAATCCAGAACGGGTCATATATGCAGAGAACCATCGCCATCGAGAGCCCTGGTTTCAACGTACATACACAAAAGAAAGAGACGAGAGCATCTCCAAAATGAGAATGTAAATATTAAGGGATCGATCGAGCATAGTAAGGGAATGTGTAGTCACTACTATAAAATAGAGCAATGGGGCTGAGTTGGTCAGTACGTACATTTTGAGCTTATAGCTAGCTCTACTCGTCAACCCTGTGATAGTGATTAGACACGTACAATTATTCCCAGATCCGCCGTTGGATCAGTAACTTCTTTAGCTCTAGGGTTTGGGATTGCAGATAATTTTAAGGGAAATTGACAGAAATGGTTGAAATATACCCTTAATGTAAACCCCAGCTGAAAACAAACTCTCCGACCCTACTGATGAACTTGCTGTAGTTATGGTTCCCTCTTCACCAGCTGCTCGCTCATCCATTGATCTGCATAGCTAGCATTTGGACCATAAATGATTCCTGCTGTCTGTGTTCGATCTCTTCCAGTCTCTATCATTTATACTGTTCCTTAGATTTTTGTGTGATTTTTCTTCTTCTGTTTCTGAATAAAACGTGTGAATGATCTGGTAATATAGCCAAAATCTGGTACAATAATATTACTGGTTTATAAATATTGCTGTGCAGAAAACAATTTACGCTTTTTAATTAACGACTTAGGCAAACAATGTTCAAGCCTGTATCTTCATCAGTTGACCAGACTGGCTGAAAGCGATTATGCAAATTTTGATGAGCATATAATACGGAACATGTTTTCCATTATTTATCATCAGAAGGTTCCAGCAAGATTTTTTTGTGGGTGTGTAAATATATAGGCCACTTTCATATTTATCGATCTATCTCTTTCTGTTAGCATCATATATGAACGAGCTTTCTTTCATGCTTTCATTTCCATCTTTTTCAATTTAAAACGATTTTGAGGGAAGCTCTTTTCATTTCCTAGACAAAATAATTGAGTATAAATAATGCTAGTGGAGAACTGAAGATAAGGCCAGGCGCCCTAAATTTTCTACCTACTCTCTTGATGACAATCAGCAACATCATGCTTTTCTCACCTTGACATCAAATTGCCAAATAATGCTCTACATCTCTCTACCACCACTCTGATGAGGAGTTATATGACTGAACCCTAGCTATGGAGCCGAAAATGTATGCCGGAGACTCCGAAGGTCTTTCACTGATCTACTCCTTGCAAATCTACTTAACATCATATAATAGAACATTAGAAATCACAGAAGGTAGATGTAGATGCCATGTAAATTAACAGTGAGGAATCAATTGCGCAGCTACTGATCAATATATAAAAATTGATGAGAGGGGATGAGGAAGGGCATACCGTGATGATGTTTCTGGTATAAAATCAAGATGGAGATCGAGAGGTGCAAAAGGAGATATTGACGCGGCTCAATCAAAACACAAGACTAAGCCTACATAGCCGTGTCTTCAAATTGAGACGCGCCAATACCTTCGTTATTGAATAGATTTACACCTTCCTAGCTCCATCTGTGTTGAGAGCCTGCTTCTCGATCCATCTTCTTCCCCAAAATTGCTATCAACCCACACCTGCGGCTCAGAGAGAGACAGACATACATGCTTCATATCCCTAACTTTCTTAGAATCAGAAGGGAGGAAAGTGGGCGACCCAATTTGATAGAGGAATCCTCATACCTATATTACCTGCTGTTTGCTCTCAAAGGATGTCTATGCTCTATATATAGACCCTGAAACCCGTTTCATATGATAAATGGACTTTTCTTCTTGGACCTGCCTTATAGATTAATATTGACTTGGCAAGGTTTTGGCCTTTCCACACATCATTTTGCTGCGTAAAGGGAGGCAAAAGGCCGATTGGTCATGAAAACGAAACCACCAGTTGAAACGGTTTTTGTGTTTATGTACGTATGCCCCCTTAATCTAATAGTTGTTTTCTGGTCATCCTCTCAACCCACCGGGATTCCATTAGATTTCGACCGTTTAACTTTGCCAAAAAAAAGAGTTTGACCGTTTAACTTCGGCGAAGAAGCGGTGAAAGATACTTAATGAGGCGGCCGGAATCCCGGATGTCTTATTGCAATTCACCTCTCACGAGATAAGCCTGGTCACACATTTCTTGCGGGAGGTAATTGCATCGGTTACAAAGTTTGATACGTTTTTCATGATTTTTTTTTTTTTTTTTTGGTGTGGCCAAGCATAACAGGACGTTGTAGGCTTGTTCTCTCTGCTAGGGTTTGCCAATCTGAAAAGCTACCTAGCATAAACCCACTGGGACGATCTTGTTTTTTTTTTTTTTTTTTTTTTTAAAGAGAGAAATGAACAATTTATTAATTAATGGACATGCCCAATTACAAAACCTGAAAAAAGCGAGGTCAAAAATCTGATAACAACAAAGAGCATGGGTCTCCAACTCGATAAACTAGAAAAAGTGAGAGGAGACCAACAACTCATTAATCTATGGGTCGGTTACCCTACAACAGAATACAATAAATTAAAGCAAGACTAACAAATCTACCATGTACATTCTCCACCCATGCTTGCTAACATTGTTGTCGCCATCGCCGCCACAGAGGTAGTGAAGAGTGCTAAACCGGAATGTTGAGGCTCAGAAACCTGATGCCAAACGAATCCCAATACACAAATCATATATGGAAGCCCATAACACATAAAAGAAATTCTCTTGAAAACAGTATCATACAATCCACCCAAGTACCTAGACGACATTCACAAACAAAATCATTGAGAAAAGGAAGAAAGGGGTTGTCGATCACCGACTAGATCGATTAATTGGACATTTGGACCAACTTGTCCTCCCAAGTACCACATCATACATATATGAAGGCTTAAAAGCGAAATCCAAGTATATGAGAATACTGGAGGTCGGTATGAGTAGGTGCCCCAACTAGATTTTATTATGCAAAAGCCAAAAGGTTGTCTTAATTAGATAGACATATATATAAAGCTTCTCTGCACTTAGCTGTAGCCTACCTTGATGATCATCAAACACTTGGGATTATAAATCGATAACACATAGATCGTTGCAGAATACCTAGCTACTAAGAATTTTAAGACAAATGGAAGTATGCATGACATATTATCGGACAGAAGGGTATGAGAGTCTTTGCATAATCAACCTAGGGAAAAATTACTTGTTATTGAAGTAGGGTTTCTAAGATTCACTTTCCTTTTACCATACAGGCCCTTAACAGTTTAGGAATAAGTCCATACTTCGTAGTAAACCCAATCTAGCATTGAAATTCTCTTCTAGCTTGGGGAGAGATTCTTGTGATATTATGTCCAGATCGCATCCTTTGGTAATCAAGTACGTAATCTGCATATAATTCTTGCATAATCTTTGAGGATGTAATTATTCATGACCTCCCTACGTCCCATGGCAATTGGCAACAAGGAATGGCTAGCTTGGTCTGCAAAAAAACTCTAGCTCGTCGAGGCTGATGATGCTTTATGTCATTAGGTGCTAATTTGTTAATCTCAAATTGAAAAGTTTCAAATTTATATATTAAGAGGTATTCAAATTGTTGTATACTCGGTACAATAAATAAAACCTAAAAAAATGGAGGACATAGTAATTAATCATCAACTCGCAGATAAAAAACACTTGGATCGGATCAATCGATGTTCGTCAATCGATTCAGTACAGTAAGCAAAATTAAGGAAGGAATTCATGAACAGTTAACACTGGGGGAAATGGACGCTTATATTGGATCATTCTTCTTTGCTTCCTTCTGTCATTCTGGTTTAATCTAGTTCGGTAGTCTGCACTTTGCAAGCAAGAGCGTCCCTCACGTTAACAATTGTGGGATTGACGACATTAGTACATTGAGATAAGATAGGTCGATTGTGTTCTCCACTGTATGCGAGATCAATGCCTATCAGTTCCACCATCTCACATGGTAAGGTCTGACTACATGCGAGGTTGACGGCAACTTGAGATGCAGATGTGCCTCTGATGTTCCTGAATCTGATGTTACTAATCTTAATGTTCGACTGACCCTGTTGATTGCAAGTATGCCCTGGGCAGTAGTTTTGGTCTATTATGATGGGGTTCTGCACATTGTTCATTGTAATATCCACGAAGTGTATGTGTGAGGCCAAACCGGTAACGGGAGACCCCGGCCATGTCTTGATCCTCACACCATTTGTTGTGTTCGTGAAGGTGCAGTTCCTGACAACGAGGCCATACACCGGTTGTTCATCACTATACTTTCCAAGACTTCCAACGCTTATTCCATGGCCTGGTCCGCAATTAACATTGGTTACTATGAGCTTCTTAGTGCCATCACCGATGGAGATACAATCATCTCCGGTTCCGATGTCTGTATCGGTTACGTTGATTCTCCATGAACGTGCAATGTGGATTCCATCTGTATTCGAGCTCTTCTTTGGTGCTTGGATGGTTAAACGCTGGAATGTAAGATCATGGCACATAAAAACGTTGAAGTGGAAACCTGAGCTGTCAAGGGAAGTTATGTCCTGAATTGCCGAGTTGGTGACGAAGTCGAACCTCACGTTAATGGCACGATAATTATTCCGACCTTGGGAGCCATCAAAAGTTCCTCCTCCTGTTAAGAAGAGCCTGTCAATGTACTGAAAAGCAACCCAGGAATCCGAGTTCACGAGTTGGTGGCCATCTTCGGGAGCTTGCAACGTTCCTTGGATTTGCACCTCAATAGGAGCGTTGCAAGGACCTTTAAAGTTTGCTCCTCTTAACCGGTATGTGCCGCTTGGAACAACGAGTCTGCTCGGCCATGGTGAAGCACAAGCATCTCTCCAAGCGTGTGCTAAGGCATCTGTAATATCACAATTAGGCTTTCCACCATATGTTGCGCTCGTCACGTCAAAGATGGTACGGGGCTGGGCATTAGCTGTAGCTGCTAGCAACAAGAACATGAATATCGCCATGATATTCATCACTTTAAGACCCATCTTGTACGGACACTCCCCTTTGTTGGTTTTGTTATCTGGTGATGATGCCGGACGATCCTTGGACCCCGGGAGTCTTCACAAATAAAGCAAAGACCACCAGAGACCTTTGTTGGTTTTGGACGCAGGGTACTCTATATATAATCTTGTGAAGAAACATAATTGTATACCTTTTCAATAGGATGCCCCGAATTCTAAGGCCCCAAAGATAAAAATTGCCTCTTTTACAACACTGCTTTGATGGTCTAGCTTGTTCCAAATATGTCAAGTATAGAAAATATGCGTCCGAAATTGGAGGAGGAATAACAGCTTTCCTGACCCATTTTAGACTCAACAACTATTTAATTTATTAATAGTAAATTACATATATACAAGTTATTGGCCTTAGTAAATAAATCTTTTTATAATTTATAGAATACAAATTCAAGGTAAAGAAAAAACCCATATCCGTGTGTACGTGTCTTTCCACTACTACACAAAAAGTCTCAATGACGTTAGAAAAACGTCATGCTAGGGCTTTAATGACGTTTATCAAACGTCATCCACTTCGCCGTCTATACCGTAGTCATGTAAGGGAGCATGAAACAACGATGTTTCAAAAACGTTATAACATAACCTTTAACAACGGTGTATGAGTGTCATATGTAAAAAAGCATGACGGCTGCAAAATGTTATGCAAAGCTTTTTAAATGACAGTTTTGTTGTGTCATAAACAGTACACCATATTAGGAGAGCGAGAAGTGACCTCCGAGAAAACGAAGGCAACCAAAAAGGGTGTAGAACACTAACCATGTAACTGGGCCTCTAATTCAAAAATGAAACAGAGCTCAAATCAGCCAAAGCCAACCTCATGAGTCCCAGATTCGAGCCCAACAATAGTTAGGTCTTTGAGAAAGCCCCTCCCTCCTATTAGGCCCACAGGAGTCCAAACCCACCCTACTCTGGGCACACATATCTGACCCAGAACTACTCTGGGCACCCATATCTGACCCAGAACTACTCTGGGCACCCATATCGGTGCTTCATCGACTCCGCCGGAACAAAGCAGCGGCGCCGGCGAAGCATGTTGTCGGAGAAAGGCCTTCGTTCGCCAAAACCGGCAATGTGATTTCCTCCTCCACAAGATCAACCAGATCCTTAGAGACCAATCCATCCACCGCCCACCGAGGAAGATGGCTTGACCTCCTCAAACTCCAGAACAATCCAACGCCTAACCTAAAATCTGAAAGACTCGACAACCAAGGAACATGCACATAATCGATGCCGGTCAAGGAAATCAGACGAAGAGGAATACTAGTACCAGTAATAGTATTGGTATTGGTATATATAAGTATTAGAATACTAGTACATACGAAGGGGAATACATGAAAAACATTACGAGGCATGCATGGTTGGCTCTTGGCTTTATCATTGTGTCCATAACACAATTATTCTCTTCAGCTAAGCAAAGCCAAGTTAGAGAGAAAACAGAAAAGTGCAATCCTCACTATTTGGCCAGGTTCAATGAATCTGAAAAACCATGACCTACTTTTTGGTTGTGCCGATTATTATTTAAGCCTTGTTCATAGTCGGGATGGATGGGACGTCACAGTAAAAGAGCGAAGTGTAATGGTTTATTAGAGAACTGTTCATCATCATGGCCTTGTCTGAACCTTCTCGTTCTTAATCCGATTGAGTACTCCTCTAGCCACCCGGCCTCTTCTATATAACTTCTTCATCTTCTGCATCTTGAATCTCTTTGATTCCTCCAGCTCCATGGTACCTTTCCTCAATTTCGACTCTTTCTGGTTAAGTTTTCGCCTTTTAATGCACATATATTCTGTTGTTTCCTCTCTTGGTTTGTTTTATTGTTTGTTCTGTATGATTCCATGGATATTTAGATTGCTCCAATGGAAGATGAGATTTGCACTAAGCCTAACTATCATTGATTATTGAATATTATAGCATTGTGAGTTTGTTCTTTTTAATGTATGCATTTTGTCGGTGAGTCGTGACTTGTTGGTTAACTAACTTAAATTGAAATTATAAAAGTCATCGGTTCAAATCTCACTTGCGTATATGTGTAAGGGCGAGGTGGGTTATGCAGTTAAGTACTCAGGTGTTATCGTCACTCAAATAGGCGGCTATATAATAATAGTATGTTATAGTAATTTAGTTCTGATAATCCATACTTCTTAGTTCTATATACCTCCAGCCCTCTAAGTTTAATTACCTCATCATATGCATACAATCTGGTTTTGTTCAGTGGAGCTGAGGAATGTCATCACTTGGATCGAGTTATTGTGCAAAATGGTTCTGATGAGGAACTTGATGAACCAAATAGCAAACATGGGTAGCCAAGACACATTGCACCAATTTTGGAACTCATCACTTAAAGCCATGAATCAAACTCAAGATTCAAGTGCTGGAGTTGGATACCATACTGGAAGTGATGGCTTAAGCTTCATAGAGAATCTGCTCATGTTGTTAGACAACTCATCTCCACCAACATGGTTTCTTTTGCTCTGTAAATGGTGCCATCTTTGCCAGGTAAACTAGAACTTTTAGACTTTTAGTACTTCTTGGCCAATAATATAGTGTACTTCTAGATCTCTTTTGACATGAATTATTTATTTCCAGTTTCAATTGTGATATTTTTTTAGGCCAAGTATGAATCACATGTTGAATTGGGTGAAAGAATACCACAGATGGTAGGAACTGGTCAGATCAGGTTGACCAAACTCATATTGATGCCAGACGGTGACTGCACATGGCAAAGCAAGAACTGCAGCTTAGATCGTCTTCCACATAGAACCTCTCTGTGTAATCTCTGGTCTTATGATGGATTTTTATTAGGTGTCATTCATGGTGATGATCATGATCATCAATGTTCTTAGGATCTCTCAGTCCTATATATGACCTTGTAGCTACTGAGAAGAGTTCCCCTTTGCAACTTCAAGTCATTTGTGGTCATTCTTGACCACACTGCTACTGTCTGCCCCTATTGTCCTGATGATCACAGATATCAGAAACAATATGATGGGAAGACTTTCATACATGTCAATTTTATAGCTTTTGTTGTTGTGAGCAAGAATCTCTTTGATATGGTGCTCCAATTTGCTTTGTATTGTGTATTTTTTGCAATTTAGAGAGAGATTTTTCTTTTCAGTTCTGAGTTTCCCTTCACTTCTGTATTAGTGTATTACTGAAGCAGTGAGGCGTGTACTATCAATAATTCTCTCAACCTCAGTTGATCATTCAAAGTATATTTACAGAATGGGGTAACAATTTTCACTATTTTTGAAATTTTAAGCCCAGTAAACTCTCCTTATTTACAAATCCCATTGGAAAATAACTGAAGACTGCTTCTGGCAGGTATGAAACACACAAATCTGGGGTGTCATTTTTTCTGTCAAAAACAAACAACACTTCAGGAAATGGCCCAAACTAGAGTTTGTAGTGGAATTTCTAAGGTGACCCGAACTAGGAGACTATACAGTGCTTAAGCCTGTGTCTTCACTACCAAACAATAGTCACAATTTCAAACCTGAAAACTTGGTGGAAGTAAGTATACTGCAGGAAACTGTGTTTCGGCATGCAAATCATAACTACAAGCATATGGGGAGGTTACAGACCCTCCGAACAGTTTCTTAGAGTGATTATGGCCGCATATTGATTTGTAACGCGATAACAGGTATGTGATGCCCGTAGATGTTCCATGCTACGAATACTAACCTGCTTTATTTAACGAGTATAGCCTTGGCCGGTGCACTTTATGTGCCTCCTGGAATCGAGTTTGAGGCGTGTTGAGCAGATAAAGAGCCACTTCATTTGTACTAACACCAAATTATGCAAAGGAACAAATATCTGGGGACCAGATTCATACACTGACAAACACCGCCCAACAACCCCAATAATTGAAGGAATCAGATGCCTCTTCTTCCCTGATCATCCTTTTGCATAACTTGGGATAGTCCTTTCAATTAAAATTAGTTCTATCTAGATCTACAATTGCATAAAAAACCAAACTTTATATAAAAGCTAAAGTCTTTTCCCAATTCTGCAGCAAGAGGCGATGAGAAGTTGAGAACTAGAAAGAAGGGAATCTAATCTTGATCTAAATTCTAAAAAATTCATTTCCTTAATTGAATGAATGCACAACATTCATATACAGAGAGCAGAGATTCATATATCTGCTACTGAATTACATATTCAAACTCCTTTCAGGCTTTCTTCTCCTTTGTTTCTGGTGGAGGAAACAAAATCTTGAAGACTCTAGCAGCCAAAACTGCTCCAACTAAAGGACCAATCCAATATACAAAGAAGAGCTCCCAAGTATTGTGCCAGTTATTAACATAAGCCCAGCCAAAAGCATTAGCAGGGTTCATTGAAGGCCCTGTGTATCCACTCCCCACTATAGCCAATCCCACAGTAGCCACTTTAACCAACCATATTTGCAGAATAAGATTCTTAGGACCCTTGAGCATAACCCAAAGCAGAGAAAAACAAAGAGAAAAAGTGAACAACCCTTCAGCAATAGCACCACTTTTCAAGTCCACTTTCAGAGAAGGCCCTTTGACAAATTGCTCATACTTTTCAGGCATCAGTTGCAGGATGGCCTTGGCGCCACCTGCTCCGCCGACGGCCTGAGCCGGGAACTGAACTGCCATAGAGATCAGGGAAGTTCCCGGGTTGAGGCCGGCAGCGTAGAAACTGACAGTGGTGGAAGGATTGAAGCTGGCACCACCCAAGAGCTTGCCAATCATGCTGAATATCAGGACTAGAACTGTGGCATGTATGGTGGTGATGAAACGGCCTATCAAGGACCTTGCTTGGAATCCAAGAAATGAAGCTAAGATGGCTGTGAACACCCGCATGATTGGGGCAACGAAAACAAATAGGGAAGTCAGAATTGCATCTCCTACAGCTGCTTTGATCAGATTACCCATCCTAACTTTCTGGGGCTCTCACTCCCTCTCAGAATGCAGTGTTTCTGCTTTGTTTGGTCCTACATGTGTGACATGTCCCCACATATGTCTCAGCCGTCCTACAACAAACAAACATTTTGAATATGAATCAAATTTTTCCGAAATATGAATCAAATTAAAGTCATTTTACTTTGATTGTTATAAATATCATCAGATACCCTTTACTCGTTCCAAATGAATCAATCGTATTCTTTGGTTAACTCATTTGTCAATTTTTCTATTGATTGATGACGTGGTATCTACGCGCATTTATATATATACATATTAACAATTGATTAAATTACAAGGTGTAAAAAGACTTTAGATACACATGTTTTCAGGTGCACTTAATCTTTTTACATCTTTTTATTGGTGTCAGTTTACGTAGACACTTAGGACTAATTTGGTATTGTAGTGACTTTAAAAAAAAAACTGTTACTATTGTACTGCGAAAATAATCAGTTGTAAATTAAATCAGTTTTGTGTTTGATAAATATTAATTTTAAAAGTGCTGTCAAGATAAAATTTATTAATTTCTAGTTTTTAGTGATAGCTGCTTTTAAAATTAACATTCAGGTTGTTTCTAAAAGTTATTGTCAATGATCTGTAATTTTCAAAAAAAACTGTTTTTCTTTCACTTACCAAACATTATAAAATCTAAAAGTTCAGATAGAAACTGATTTTTTTTAAAAAACGAAGCTGTACCAAACTAGGCCTTAGTTTATGTTTGGAATCTCTCATATGTACATAGAAGATTAGACGATATTAGTACAAAAGAAAGAAAAAATGCGAGGAAATAACCGGTAAGCTCCATAGTTCGCTAAAGTATTTCGGCAAAAGATCTCGCCAGTGAACAAAGGAAAAATGTGAGGGAAGGTAGTGAACATTACAATGTTAGAGTCTGCCTCAAGCCAAACATGATAGTCAATTTCGAATCTAGTGCGACTTGTATCGCTTCAAAAAATACTAGGATATCAGTTCCACTATCATGGGTCCTCATCGGACTGCAATTTGCATAAACAAACGTGGCAACAAATAAACCATGCATAATACCCAAACTTAAAATCAATCCCATTCCAAATTTTGCAGACCAAACTTTCATTGATCAGCATTGATACACAGAGATCAGAATCTGGATACACTTGAGCATCAATTGAGCTACATATCTGCTACATAATCAAATATTCAAGCTCTGTTTATGCTTTCTTCTCCTTTGGTTCTGGTGGAGGAAACAAAACCTTGAAGACCCTAGCAGCCAAAATTGCTCCAACTAAAGGACCAATCCAATAAACAAAGAAGAGCTCCCAAGTGTTGTGCCAGTTATTGACATAAGCCCAGCCAAAAGCATTAGCAGGGTTCATAGAAGGCCCTGTGTACCCACCTCCCACAACAACCAATCCCACAGTAGCCACAGAAAGCAACCATAATTGCACAATTGGATTCTTAGGACCTCTAAGTATAATCCAAAGCAAAGCAAAGCATAGGGAAAAAGTGAACAACCCTTCAGCAACAGCACCACTTTTCACATCAACTTTCAGAGAAGGCCCTTTGACAAAGTGCTTGAACTTGCTAGGCATCACCTGCAGGATGGCCTTGGCGCCGCCTACGCCGCCGGCCGCTTGAGCCGGGAACCTGACTGCCATCGAGATAAGGGAGGTTCCGGGGCTGAGGCCGGCGGCGTAGAAGCTGGCTGTGGTGGAGGGGTTGAAGCTGGCACCACCCAAGAGCTTGCCAATCAAGCTGAAAGTCAAGACGAAAGTTGTGGCGAGTATGGTGGTGATGAAAAGGCCTGTCAAGGACCTTGCTTGGACTCCAAGAAACGAAGCTATGATGGTTGTGAACACCCCCATGGATGGGGCACTGAAAACCCACATGGAAGTCAAAATTGCATCTCCCAGCGCTGCTTTGATCATGCTCCCCATCTTTTCTGAGTTTTCTCTTCGGCTCTGGGAATGAAAGTCTTCTGCTTTAAAATTATTCTGTGGACTAAAAATCTCAGCCCTTCACACAAACAACAAAATACATGTGGTTTGATTTGTTGGTGAAATGTAACGTACATGTCGTTTTCAACCCAATACATTACCTACCCACAAATATTAGGAATGCACGAGGTATACGTTTTGGCCTAATTTGTTAAAGCATGGTGAGGGAAGCAATTCTATATTGGATGCTGACATCGACTAATCGCGTCTATATAGATCAGGTACTCCAAAACCCTGAGTTGCTAAGAATCTTGGAAAGGCATTCTCGGAAGAAAAAAAAAAAATGAAGAAGAAGAAAAAACCTTGGAAGGCTGATATGTGAAGTGCTTTAGTGAGCCTCATGTAGATGATCGATGCTTGGTGTGTGGAGACTTGTACCTGAAGTGGTACATATTCTACCGGCAAGCAAGATGTATGAATTCGACTCTTGATCTCCATTGTAAGAAGTCGATGTAACATCGAACATTTCAGAAGGTTATACCGTGGACATGATTTAATAGTTAAAAAAAGATACATTACTAAACTAGATATATGCATCAATTATATGGAAACTAAGTAGAAAGTGTTACAAAATAAGAGAAGGAACTTACTAGCTTGATTTGGTTACGAGGAGCTAGCTTGGCTACGAGGAAGTATATCCTCAGTTTTATGATGAGAGAATAGATATGGGAAAATGGTGAATCTTTTCTTTAAATTTCTCTTAGTCCATATCCATGTATATGTCAAGAATATGCTCGATTCAAATCCACTAGCTTAATGTCAGATTTTGTGTCATCATGTTATTATATGGGGAAAATTCTTATTAGCCCTAAATTCGGGGATTTTCTTGCCACTAACAAGATAAGATTCTAAAATTCTCATAGATCTATAACAAATTTTTTAACCTTTTATATTTTTTTCTGACCAAATTACCCCGGCTTCTTATCTTGATCTCTTTCTCTTTCTTCTATCCCCTCATTCGTATCAAGAATAGGAGATACCTGTACGAGAACATGAAACCATGCAAGATTGTGGCTGAAGAAAGAAGCCATGTCTGCCAAAACTATCAATCACAGCAGCTCCATAGTTTGCCACAACATCTGCCAAACCATTAGATAGCTAATTCCAAAAAAAAAAAGAAAAAAAAAAGGAGAGAGAACACACAATTGGGCTTTCAATAATAGTTTGGGCCCGAGCTAAAAGTTTCTTCAGTTCTGGGGCCAATACATACTCCAACTTGCAAATAACTTTTTGGGTCTAGATAACCAAAGTCCAAAACCAGGATGACACTTGTGGCAGTACTTGGAAGAAGATGAGGTTGATTACCTCATGGTAGTTCCTCCTAGTAAATGCTAATGACACAAGAAAACGCGTCAGTTTCAATTATTTATGCTACAAAATCACTGGGGGATTAACACAGATAACCTTACCAAATCCAGAGCAATAATCAAGTGGGGTTTGAGTTGGTAATAGTGACCGTACCGAAACATATGCAATTTAACAAAAATATCAGGTTATCAACGGATTAGAAAACACTTAAGTGTGTCGGTGGGTTGCTTAAACAAAATTGCTGAACCACTAAAAGCCATGAAACAGAAGGAGCTCAGTAGCTTAGTGAATATGGGAAGTAGATTAATCCTGATTCTTGACTATAAGAATAGAATACGAACATATATAAAATCTGTACATTGCCAGCTTGCTGTTTATGTTAATGTTTTGGAACCAAAGTCTTCCCGGGGTCAGTAAGATCTGTTGCCCTTTATTAATGCATAGGCATCACTCTGATTTCATTGTCGGAGTTCTGCATTCAGTGCTTGAAGTCATTAGGACTAACCAATCCACTATTATATTGTCTGCATACCAAAGACAAGGGTCTTGGTATGATATAAGATACCACCATAGGACATGTTACTCATATTGCAGATGCACAGGTACTATGCAGAACCTGTTACATCTGAATCCGAAATCTAACCCTAAATTCATATTCTAAAAATATCGAGTTTGTATTATTAATCTCATGAGATGTGTCCCCCGAAAGACATTATTATGAAAACACAACACAATAATGCGGATTAAGACGTTACCATGAATTTCATGGTTAACGTTAAACTCTTTTAACTCCGATGATCTCCACAAAAGGAAAGGAAGCAACCAAAGGAAATGACTTTCCTTCTACACTTTCCAAATAATCAAAGAAACCGCCTCTTTTGACAAAGAAAAATGACCAAAAATCTAGGTTACTTCACTCAACCCAAGATACGCGGTATGGACTGAGGCAGTGACTGCAAGATGCCAAGAACACACTTATTTCTTTCCTTACATATGGATTGAGATACAGCTCATACACATTAACAAATTGGCCATTGTTTTCTTTCTAAAAATTAAAGGACCAAATCCCATCAAGAAAAAGCCAAGACAGATCCAGCATTATGATACTGATAACAGACTAGACTAGCTGCTTCTGAGATCCTCTATAAACACGTTCTTTTTCTTTCCCACAAAGAAAAAGAAGAAAGAAAAAGCAGAGGGAGGTGAGGGCTTTCCAGTGAGAAAGAGAGGCAAAGACTGAATCTTTACCTCTTCCTGAAGGTTCTTCCTTGCATTTCATTAGCCCCATTTGTCATCTCCATTGCTTTCAAGAAAAGATAGAAGATTTGGGTTTTTGGAGAAGAAGAGAAATCTCATATGGGACTCTACACTAGTGTGTGTTGTGTCTTATTGGTTGCTTTGCTTACTGTGAGCTTCACAAATGGGGAAGATCCATATAGGTTCTACAATTGGAATGTCACCTATGGTGATATCTATCCCCTTGGTGTGAAACAGCAGGTAATCTCTCTCTCTCTC
>NC_020491.1:9993249-9996409 GCF_000184155.1 Fragaria vesca subsp. vesca
GGTAAGTACTCTCTCTCTCTCTCTCTCTCTCTCTCTCTCTCTCTCTCTCACACACACACACACACACACACACACAAACAAGCACATTTTGTCTTTGTGCAGTTTTCTCTTCTGGGCAATTTCTCTATTGAGGAAAAGAACAATGAGTGATTGCTGAAATGAGCTTTGAAACAAAATGCAGGGAATATTGATAAACGGGCAATTCCCAGGGCCACAGATTGATTGTGTGACCAATGATAACCTTATTATCAGTGTTTTCAACAGCTTGGATGAACCTTTTCTCATTTCTTGGTTAGTAATCTTCTCCCTTTTAAATGTATATTATGTGTATTGCTAAGCACCAATTACTTTATGTATAATTGCTATTACCCTATCACAAAGTGAAGACATGATTCAATCACCTATTGAATATGCATGTTTTAGTCACTTTAGAGAATATATATAGTACTTGGGCCAATTGCATGTGACATAAAGTGAACACCTTTGATTGCCTAAAACTGTAATGATAATTGGTGTGAGTGTGTGAGTAACAATAGAATTCATTCATGCAAAGCTTCTTGAGCATGAACCACCAAGCAAAGATTGTTTTAGTAAATACTACAGTAAATTGTTACCTAGCATGTTCTTGACATGCTTTGTGTTTAAAAGAAAAGAATGGCAACTTATAATCCAACAAGATGTGGTATTCAGTGTGACCACTAAATCCTGAAAATTGTTGTATAGGAATGGTGTGCAGCAGAGAAGGAACTCATGGCAAGATGGGGTCTTTGGCACAAATTGTCCCATTCCACCAGGACAGAACTTCACTTATGTTCTTCAAGTCAAAGATCAGATTGGAAGTTACTATTATTTTCCTTCCCTTGCATTCCACAAAGCTGCAGGAGGGTATGGTGGTATCAAGATCTCAAGTCGACCTAGAATTCCAGTGCCTTTTGATCCTCCTGCAGGAGATTTCACCATTCTGGCTGGAGACTGGTTCAAGCAAAATCACACTGTAAGTAGCTTTGCTTGGAGAATATTGTTGATAGGTTGATAGTCTGGATTAATTGGTTAATTGATTAAGTAAAATATTGTTCGATATGTAGTATGTGTTAGTTTTGACCAGAGATCCATAGAAAAATGAGGCATTTGATATGTGTAATGTGCTAATTGATGGGATATATTGTTTGTATGTTACAGGATCTGAAGGCAATTTTAGATGGTGGGAATAATCTTCCCTTCCCAGACGGACTGATCATCAATGGCCGCGGATCAAATGGGAATACATTTACAGTTGATCAAGGTAGCTAAATACAAGTAAAGAACCATTTGCTTGTGTGGTTTGGAATATAAAAGAAGACTCACATCTTTGCTTCATGTGTCATACTTGCTTTTGCAGGCAAAACTTACAGGTTCAGAATATCAAATGTTGGAATTGCAACATCCATCAATTTCAGGATCCAAGGTCACAAGATGCTGTTGGTTGAGGTGGAAGGCATTCACACCTTGCAAAATACTTACAGCTCTCTTGACATTCATTTGGGACAGTCACTCTCTGTTCTGGTAACAGCTGATCAACCACCACAAGATTACTACATTGTCGTCTCTACTCGTTTCACCTCACAAGTGCTCTCCGCAACCTCCATTCTTCACTACAGTAACTCGGGAGGAAGTGTGTCTGGTCCTCCACCTGGTGGCCCAACTACTGAGGTCGACTGGTCTCTTGAACAAGCTCGATCTTTCAGGTACTTTTATCATTGCGTTCTGTCAGAAAGCATATACCTTGTATATAAATGGTAGTCTAGAATTGGAAATAGGTTCTACCTTGTTCATATATTTTTGCGAGTACGAGATGCCATACAGTAAGATTATTTCTTTCGCACCATCATTCCAGTAATAGTATTAAGCATGTATCGAAACCTTCATTAATCAACGAATATGATATGAACAAAAAATTAAGCCTCTCAATGATCATGTGTTTTATGTATCAAACCAGGCGGAATTTGACAGCAAGCGGACCAAGGCCTAACCCTCAAGGCTCATATCATTATGGATTGATCAACACCACCAGGACAATCAGGCTTACAAATTCTGCTCCTATAATCAATGGCAAGCAAAGATATGCTATAAATAGCGTTTCCTTCCTCCAACCTGACACACCACTAAAAGTTGCTGACTACTTCAAGATCTCCGGAGTGTTCTCCGTTGGAAGCATCTCGGATAATCCCACTGGTGGCGGTGGTTATCTCCAGACTTCTGTCATGCATGCTGATTTCCGAGCCTTTGTTGAATTTGTGTTTGAGAATCCGGAGAATACTCTGCAGTCATGGCACCTTGATGGTTATAGTTTCTTTGTTGTTGGGTGAGTAAACTTTTTCTATTTTCAAAAGCTCAATTCATCTCTTTTCACTGTTTTTTGATTTCTTAAACAAGATGGTTTTTTTTGTGGACAGTATGGATGGTGGACAGTGGACACCAGCAAGCAGATTAAGATACAATTTGATGGACACTGTTTCTCGTTGCACCGTTCAGGTAAACACAAACAAATATATTGGCCAAATATCTCATATGTTTACACATGACAGATAAATTTGGCAAAGTGTACCACTCTTAAAAGCAATGTGAGTTATGTGTTCATTATTTCTAACCTCAATTTGACATTTCAGGTATATCCCAACTCATGGACTGCAATTTATGTGCCTTTGGACAATGTGGGAATGTGGAATGTGAGATCTGAGAATTGGGCTAGACAGTATTTAGGCCAGCAGTTCTATCTTCGTGTATACTCACCGGTAAATTCATGGAGGGATGAATATCCTATTCCGAAGAATGCTCTTCTGTGTGGTCGAGCATCAGGCCGGCGAACTCGGCCTCTGTAAGTAAAAGTAGCATCACGGCAATGTAAAACTGTCAAGAGTGGTTGTCAGTGCCTTACATGAGACGTAGGAAAGAATATATGTCTGCAGAAGTTTTAGTCAGGGCTTAACTCAAGCCATTTTTCAGACTTTACTTTTGGGGGATTGGTTGCGCTCATCAGAGGAATTATTTGTTTCTTTTATGTGTGATCCAATATGAAACTCATGGATCATCTATTCTTTAATACTAGCATCTTGACCCGCACTACGTGCGTGTGTGAATTTTTTTTTAGTATTACAGTTATGTTCAAAATCTGATTTCCCTC
>NC_020491.1:9996448-10051035 GCF_000184155.1 Fragaria vesca subsp. vesca
TAATTTGTCTTTCATCTGTTATAAGACATATGTTAAAGTTTTAATCAATCAAGGATATTATAGATAGTTCAAATATATTTGTACCTAACGTTGTTGTGGCGGTTTCCGTCTATGTGGAGATCGTGGCGTGGTAGTTCTGCTGGCAGTTCTTTTCAAGTTGGGAGACGGAGCGAATGCATTGGTCCGTCTGCTTCTTGTTTTTTTCTTCTTCCTTTTTTCTCTCCTCCTCTCCGTAGAATACTCCCTCTTTCTTTCTTCCTCTCTTCCTTTTTTTCTCTCTCCTTCCTCTCTTCCGCATATCCTCTCTCCTTTTTTCTCTCTTCCTATCTTCCCGTATTGTTCTCTTCCAGCTCTGTTTTGCAAAGTTACAATTGTATCCTTGCAATGATTTTTACACATAGCTGTAGATTAATAAAACTTGGGTTTTTTGGGGAGTTCAAAAATTTAACCTTTGACAAAGTCAAACTTTCCTTCTGGTTTTATTAATAGCAGATTTTTCCACAGTTTTTAATCAAGAACAAATATTTAGCCCAACTTTGTTCCTCTGAGAACGTTAAGAGCTGTTGGATATATACTGTCGTACTTTACAGCATTGGAAAAAGAAAAAGAAAAAAACAATTTATGTTACTGTTATGGCCAAGCTCCAAACTAATCTGAGAAATTGAGAATGTCCACAAACCTGAAATATAGTACACCTCTTTGGCTAGCAGAAGAGGTTACCGGGAATACCGTTCCGGCCAGAGCAAGCGTTTTGTTACAGCACTAGCATATAACCAAAATTTCGCAAGCCATTATGAACATAAGCACACTATAAAGTATAAACATCTTAGGATGAACATGTAAACCACCCAAAGCTACTGCATTATCAGACAAGTTTCATAGAATCTAGTAATTAAGTTCGAATATGATGGCAGTGAAGGAATGAGAGGGACTACAATGTCGACTATTTTCAATCTATCTCCCAAATCAAAACCCCCTAATCCCCATGATTGCGTGTTCATATTCGTCTTCTTTGTTTTGCTTAGTAAACTCACACCACTATTAGAAAACAATGCATCAAAGACTTGATAACTTTACTTCATATCTGAATCCCACAGCTAAAGCCGCTTGTTTCAAAAGTACAGTTGTACCAAATTATTGTAGATTACAGTTTGATTGACTTCAAAATGCTGGTAAAAGTATTACCTGAAACTGTGAAACAACAGTTTGAACTTTCAACCAAACGTTAAAGGTAGAAGGGCACAAGCATATTGTACCTCCGTGATTGGTGAGTTCACTATGAGCAGTTGAGGAACCCATGGCCGATTGTCTCAATGTCTGCATCTCATGGATGCAGAACTAGATATTGGCCTAAATTGATAAGAAAGGATATGACTTGGTCTATTACGAATATTAATTTTGCATAAAATCATTACAATGATATTGGAATTGATAATTGTGGGTGATGTTCTTTACAAGCATGGTACGTATGGTATGACATATATATTGAGAACTCTATAAAATTGCCACTTTCATCCATCATCCATCATTCAAGGTACCACTTCTTAAACAACTCGTAAGTCATGATTAACACAAAATGTGACTTAAAGATAACTTGTATGAGAAAAATGTATGTGTCAAAGGATGTCTTGTCTTAAGATATTCATATAAAAGAAATTAAAAAAAAAAAAAGTGTCCGACTCGTAACATTGCATAATATTATGCCACTGCACACTAGCCACTGTAGCCATAGATATCCACGTCAGGAAGTCAGGAACCATGTTCATCCATTTTCACTTGTCGACGGAACACAGTCGAGATCCCACAGGACGAAACCACTTGGGTTTGCAATTTGTAGAAGGGGAAGGTAGCTAGTGTTCATTAACTCCATTCAAATCTGTGCTAAAGATGATCAACCCCTCAATAATGGTCCAGCGTCGGTGGCTGGCTTAGCTAGAGTTGACTTCAAGTCATCACTCTCTCTGGCCTGTGGCCTCCCACCAAGTAAGTAGTTAGGTGTCTGAGCATACGATCATTTTCATCAAATGGATTTGAAGAAAGAGATCGAACATTAGGTCCCCAACTGTTTGAATCAATAGCCTTCATCAGTTCGAGTACTGGAAATAAGATTCAGGGTGAGACTTAATTAAGCTTAAGTCAAATGGTGGTTTTGATTTGGATATATAGATATGTATGAATATCCATGTCATCGTCTAGTTTGACTAGTTTCATATTTATTGTTCCCGCCAATCCCCCAACGGTTCCGACGCGTCCAATGAAGGCTTGAACATGCAGACATTAAAGGCTGTTTGGTGTTATCGATCAGTGCGTGTATGATTTACTGGTGAAGTGAAGCCCTATATAAATTAAGGAGATGGCCTTTGATCGAACAGAGCAGAGCAAGCTAGTTCAGCCATAGCTAGCTGAGACTTGAATTACCTTGAGAGAGAAGAAGACATGGGTGTCTCTCGGAAATGGCTGTCTTCGAGTCTTCTTGTGCTCTGCATTGTCTTCCAGTTGAGTGCAATGCTCGCTCAGGGTGATGACAAGGTTGACAAAGCTAGATTTCGGGGTGATGACTGTGGATGGGGTCGCCGCTGTGGTGGTCGCTTTGGTCGTGGTAGGGGTGGTGGCATTGGAGGAGGAGGAGGATTTGGTGGCGGTGGAGGTCGTGGAGGAGGAGCTGGAGGTGGTATTGGTGGCGGTGGAGGAGCTGGAGGTGGTATAGGTGGTGGTGGTGGGGCTGGTGGAGGAGGTGGTGTTGGAGGTGGGGCAGGTCATGGTGGAGGGTTTGGAGCTGGAGGAGGTGTAGGAGGTGGAGCTGGTGGAGGTTTAGGAGGTGGTGTTGGTGGAGGCGGTGGTAGCGGAGGTGGTGGTGGGGTTGGCGGTGGTTCTGGGCAAGGAGGAGGCTTTGGAGCTGGGGCGGCGTAGGTGGTGGAGCTGGAGGAGGCGGAGGTCTAGGAGGAGGTGGTGGGGGTGGATCAGGAGGCGGTGGTGGTGTGGGTGGTGGTTCTGGTCAAGNGGAGGTTTGGTTGCGCGNGTNAGCGGGAGCAGGCGAGGGGCGGAGGGTCTGGAGGCGGTGGTGGTGTAGGTGGAGGTTCTGGACATGGAGGAGGTTTTGGTGCCGGTGGTGGAGTAGGCGGTGGAGCTGGTGGAGGTGGAGGTCTTGGAGGAGGAGGTGGCGGAGGATCTGGAGGCGGTGGTGGTGTGGGTGGAGGTTCTGGCCAAGGAGGAGGTTTTGGTGCCGGGGCGGGCGCAGGCGGTGGAGCTGGTGGAGGCGTTGGTGGTGGTTTAGGCCATGGCGGCGGTGTAGGTGGCGGAGCTGGCGGTGGCCACGGAGGAGGATTTGGAATTGGAATTGGGATTGGCATTGGAGTGGGAAGTGGTGCTGGTTCTGGTCAAGGAGTTGGCAGTGGGAGTGGATCCGGTGGAGGTGGTGGACATTAAGACTTGTTTGATTTAGAAACAACTACATGCTTTAAAGTTAAATCTTTGAAGTGAGTTTATTTAGTGAAGTTGCTACATCCACATTGAGGCTCCAAATGATCAGAAATCAAAACTGTATTATCAAATATCAATGCAATACTTTTCCTAAGAATGGCCTGCAATTTAGTAAAATGTATTTTCAGTGCATGTAGTTTGTTTAATCCGTTACACTTTGTCTATGCACTAAAATCTCCAAGACAAATGACTTCATGTGGCTCAACTCCCTGCATTTAGGCCATAGATCATAGGAACTAGGAAGCACTCGCCAATGAAGCTTCTTCTTCCACTTCAACACATCCAGTAGTACTCTTGCAATATTGTTTCACTTGTTTGGGAAATCTGATACAAATTGTGGAGACATTCTAAATGACACCTGACGAATGCAGGCCAAAGTGTGTTATTTTCTATTTTGGTATCATCCATTTCTTATTAGAAAGTGACTTAGAGTTGGTAGAGAAATGAGACTCATAGACCAAAACTACTAGTAATACTAGTTGGGTTGAGAATAGGACATAAGAGCATCTCAGCAGTATTGCTAAATTAAAATTTTTTTTGAAATTTATTAATTTTTCGGATGAATAGGAGCTCTAACAGTATACCTAAATGATTGTTAAATTTAAGGATTGCTAAACAAAATTGATAAATTTGTCAATTAAGCCATGAATTGCTAAATTGCTAAAGGAATACATATATTTTCCCTCATTTTTTTTCTCCACGTGTCAGTTTATAATTCGTTAAAAATATTATTTAACTTACATATAGCAATAACTGCTGGAACTAAATTCTAATATCAATAGCTAAATCTCATAATTATTGCTAAATTTAACTATTGTTTTAGTTACACTGCTGGATATGCTATCAAAATCATTAAACATAATCCTCACATTTTGTAAAAAATTCATACCATAAAATTTTGTTTATATTAAAAATGATGCATTGTCATTAAACTAAACGTTAGTCTCTTACATTGTCAAAACTAAACTATGTCGGTTTTAAATTAAGTAATCGTCAAATTCGTACTATGCTCCGACCGGCCCGACTCTAGTTTCTAATCTGAAACTAATGTAAAAACAAAGCTTGCAAAAGACTTTTTTTGTTTTGTTTTTTAATAACAAAGCTTACAAAGGAATTTTGAAGACAAGAAGAAGCTTGCATAGGACGCTTGACATCCCTATTTTTCCTCTCCAAAACGACACAAAAGGCAACCAAACAAAAAAGAAGACCAAAACGTTTTGATTAATAATAATAAAATCCATGGAAGCCTATTCCAAAGAACCAAGTTCCCAAAGGGTTGCGTCTCTCCAAATACACAAACGTGTCGCAATCCAACCGTCAATCCCCCTCAAGTCCCCACAACCAACCGCCCGGATTGCTCCACCCCCTACCGCACCCCCACCCGATCCTAGCCTCCCACACTGGCGACGTGTATTAAGTTCCCGCTGCTCCCCATAACAATATAATAATAGCACTTTCCCGCCGATCCTTTGACGATTTTTTGGTGGTCTTCTCCGAACTCGCCGAAATCAAAAACCCACCCTCTGAGAAATTGTGATCGCAAAACCCTAATTCTGTAATGGAGCTCCGTTCTCGCAAGAGGCTCTCCGGCGCCGATACCGATGGTAAGTCTCTCTCCACTCCCAGACACCCATTACATCATCGTCTGCTTTTTTTCGCTGTAAAAATTTGGGAATTTTCGGGTTTTACTGAAAAGCATTCGAATTTGTGAATGTTGGGAGTAATTTTGGGGGTTTTGGAACTGGGTTTTGTGTTGTAGATGATAAAGTTGCAATCTTTTTTGTATAAAGTTTTGCCCTAAAAAAATGTGTGTGGAATTTTGAATTGTGGAAGCAGGAATTGAGCAACGTGTGGAGGAGGAGGAGGAGGTTGGGGGTAGCGAGAGTGGTGGAGTCTCTTTGTCTGAGGTGGAAGCCTATTCGTCTGATTCGGGTTTGGGTTCGGGTTCTGATAGTGAAGGTATTTTTTTGTTTTGATTTGGCTGGTAAATTGATTGAGATGAAAATGTAGCAAAGTTATGAAGGTGAAGTTAGTGTTAAGTGACAGGTGATGAGTGTGAAGTTGCGGAAAGAGTTCATTTTTGTTGGATGTGATTTTGGATTTTTAGTTATGTAATCACTGTTTCGATAGAGGTTTTAGTTTGGTTTTACGATGGCTTTTGTTTTGTTGGATAAATTTTTGTAAATTGTTAGTAACAGGTTCAGCCTATTAGGTGCTAGCTAAGAATTGTAATGGCTGTTTGATGTAAGGTTGGAGTTTGTTCTGTTTGTGGGTGGTATCTGTTACTGACTTGCATTGAACTTCTGTGTAGGTGAAGATAACCTATTTGATGTGGAGACGGTTATTAACTTAAATGATAGACCAAAAGGCAAATTGAAGGAGCCTTTGCGAGGGAAGGGGGAGGTCAAGCAAAAGAAGAAAAGAGGACAACCAAGTTCAGATGAGGAAGTGGTGGATTATGACATTTTTGATGATCATAATTTTAATGAATTGCAGCTTATTCCTCAACAAGCACTCGAAATCGACTTTCTTGGCTTGACAACGAAAAGCAAGAGAAGGAAGTCAAAATCTGGTCGGCGAAAGCCAATTCTTATGTGGAACATCTGGGAAGATGAGCATAATAAATGGATCGATGAGAATTTCTCTGAGGATTTTGATCTCGATGCTCAGAATAATGTGGTAAATGAAGTTGTTGAGTCACCGTCTGATTTGATTATGCCTTTGCTGAGGTATCAGAAGGAGTGGTTGGCCTGGGCTCTAAGACAGGAAGAGTCTCAAACTAGAGGAGGAATCCTAGCAGATGAGATGGGAATGGGGAAGACTATTCAAGCGATTGCACTTGTACTGGCTAAACGGGAGATCAACTGGACATTAAATGAACCCCAACCCTCTACAGGCTTGCGTCACATTAAAGGAACCCTTGTAGTTTGTCCTGTGGTTGCTGTAAGCCAGTGGGTAAGTGAGATAGAGCGGTTTACTTCCAAAGGAAGTACAAAGATCCTGGTTTATCATGGAGCCAATAGAGAGAAGAGTTCCAAACAGTTCCTGGATTATGATTTCGTCATTACGACATACTCTATTGTTGAGGCTGATTATAGGAAGCATGTGATGCCTCCAAAAGAAAAGTGCCCATATTGTGGGAAGTTGTTTTATGAGACAAAAATGACTGTTCACTTGAAATACTTTTGTGGGCCTAATGCGATCAGAACTGAGAAGCAGTCTAAGCAACAAAGGAAAACACATCTGCCATCAAAGAAGACGTTAGAGTCTTCTAATGAAAAGATCAGTGGAAGTTCGGGCACAAAGAAAGGAGCTCACAAAAGAAAATCGAAGCTGCACAAAGACGATGATATGGATTCAGAAGATGTTGCACTGAACATGAATAAAGGGAATTCGGTTTTGCATGCTGTGAAGTGGAACCGGATCATTTTGGATGAGGTGCGTCATAAATTAAAGTATTGATTATCTTCAAATAACAGGAAGAATAACCTGCATCAATAAGTCAATTGTGGATGGAAACTGCATCCGTTAATTTGATTTGTTCATCTATTTCCTTTAATTCATATCCATGTTATGTTCTGTTAAGATGTTCTGAGCCTGACATCATGTATCAACATAGGCACATTATATAAAATCTAGGCGTTGCAATACTGCAAAAGCTGTTCTTGCTTTAGAGTCTACGTATAAATGGGCTCTAAGCGGCACGCCCCTTCAGAACCGTGTTGGAGAACTTTACTCATTGGTAAGTCGACTATACTTGGATATATTGACTATAATCAGGGTTTCATGGTCATCTATTAACATATTTGAATTTGATTTACACAGGTCCGCTTCTTGCAATTAGTGCCATACTCATATTACCTGTGTAAGGACTGTGACTGCAGAACTCTTGATCATAGGTACGTCTCAGGAATGAATGTTACTATAACTTGCATGCTTAAGTTGTACGTCTTAAGAACGATGCTACTATAACTTGCATGCTTAAGTTGTTGGACACATTCTGTTTGACATACAGGACAAGGACATTGTCATAATCATATCTATACTTTTATTTGAATCACCATTTGGCCTAAATGTTCATTTAATTGTTGGGGTCTATTTGCAGTTCCACATCACAGTGTTCAAATTGCCCTCATAGTTCTGTCAGACATTTTTGTTGGTGGAATAAAGTGAGTCTGCAGTTCATTATCCTTCTTTCTTCTGGTTATTTTTGCATCGTTTGATAGATATTCACCGAAATGCTTATGTGCTTACATGCATTGTGACTGTTGATCCTTGCAAGAATGTGGCCACACCAATACAATTATTTGGAAATACATATAGTGGAAAAAGAGCCATGATATTACTAAAACACAAGATCTTAAAGAACATAGTGCTGCGACGAACTAAAAAGGGAAGGGCTGCTGACCTTGCACTTCCTCCTCGAATAGTAAGTTTTATTGCAATAAGCTCATGTTTTAAATCCTGAAGTCTAGATTTTCTAATGTTTACCATTGGTACTGTTCGTAGGTTTCATTGAGGAAGGATACCTTGGATATCAAAGAACAAGATTATTATGAGTCATTATATACTGATAGTCAGGCATTATTTAACACGTAAGTCAACTCTTTTATCTTTTTTTTCTTTTTTGGAATATCTCATGTTATGTAAGTTTGTTTTTATGTTCGTTGGAAGTTCTAGTTCCAGAAAATTGCTTGAATTGTGTTCTAGTTTAGTCCATCAAAAAGAAAAGGAGGATTGGGTTTATTAGTATGGGCAATTGCCTCTGTTGGCCTATAAATTATCTTGGTTCTTAAGGCTACTGGCCTTTGATGATAGCCTTGAATTTTCCTACCGAATCCTTTGGCTTGGATTATGTAATGTGCTTTGTTCCTTACAGATATGTTGATGCGGGAACTCTGATGAATAATTATGCTCACATCTTTGATCTTCTCACACGCTTGCGGCAGGTAGACAATTGCTGAAATGTAAAAGTATATTTTATGCGTTCATGATTATTCATTTCTCATTTTTCTTTTACCTGCTTTAGGCTGTTGATCATCCTTACCTTGTCGTGTATTCTGCAACTGCTGCATTAAGAATTGAAAACAAGGCTAATATTGATAACAGTGAGAAAATATGTGGCATTTGTCATGATCCAGCTGAAGATCAAGTGGTTAGTTGATCCTTTCTTTAAGCTAATAGCTTGGTTATGTAAAGTTGATTTTTTATTTTTTTTCCCCTTCATGACTGTGATGTTAAATATGGTCACTAATGATTATGAAAGGGTGGTTCTACTATATCTTCTATGATAGTAGAATCTGGCAGATTGACAAACTCGTAACTGGAAATATAGCGCTTTAAATTGGTTGTTGGGAAGTAGGAATGGGATTTTGCTCTTGATGTATGTTAGCATGTATACTCTGGATTTTTACCTTGCCGGTTTGTGCATCAGTTACTTTACCTCTGGTATTGATTAGTGAACTGATTTACCAAAAGTAGACATTTTTTTGGATTGAACTGATTTTCTTGGTTTGTGCATCAGTTACTTTACCTCTGGTAATTTGCTGTCCTTTTTTTTTTTTTTTTTTCCTAAACCTGTACTCTGATATTGAGTTCCTTTTATGTTATTTCCTTTGATGTTCCAGGTTACTGCTTGTGAACATGTCTTCTGCAAGGCATGCTTAATAGATTTTTCTGCTTCCCTGGGACAAGTTTCATGCCCTTCATGCTCGAAATTGCTCACTGTGGATCTGACAACAAGTGTAGGTGCTGGTAATCAGACTACTAAAACTACCATTAAGGGGTTCAGATCCTCGAGCATTTTGAACAGGATTCAGCTTGAGAATTTTCAGACTAGCACAAAAATAGAAGCTTTGGTACGTATTGATGTGAAGGGCCATTTTATTTATTTATTCTTCCTTTCTATATTGTTGTGAAGGCCATTGAAATTGCCCTTATATTTGAGCACTGGTACATGTTGGCATTTTTTCACTTTATGTCGTATACTGCATTCCTGACTTTCCTGTAACTTTTTCGTTAACTCTGACCGGATCATACATCTCCAGAAAGAAGAAATCAGATTCATGGTTGAAAGAGATGGTTCCGCAAAGGGAATTGTTTTTAGCCAGTTCACATCATTCTTAGATCTCATTCACTACTCCTTGCAAAAGGTAAATCTAAATTATACACAGAATTTTGGATTTTGCAGTAATAAAGTACATATTGTGATTTAAAGAACTTTTGCAGTCGGGCGTCAACTGCGTTCAGTTGGTTGGAAGCATGACCATGTCAGCAAGGGATAATGCTATAAAGAAATTCACTGAGGATCCAGATTGCAGAATTTTCTTAATGAGTTTGAAAGCCGGAGGTGTTGCTCTTAATCTTACAGTTGCATCACATGTGAGTATTTTCTGTGTTTTAAGTTGCTTGGAATTATGCTATATAATTAAGGATCGGGAGGCATTATTAGAAATTCTATTTCAAGTACACATGAATTTGATGCGTCGGAACTCTAGGTTTTCTTGATGGACCCATGGTGGAATCCAGCTGTGGAGCGACAAGCACAAGATAGAATCCACCGGATAGGGCAGTACAAACCAATCAGGTTCAAAATTTTGCTTGCTTCTTTGTTTATTTCTGCAGATCCTATAATTTTGGAAGGTTGGGATTCTAAGTTTTCTGTATGTTTCAGAATTGTGAGATTCGTCATTGAGAACACAATTGAGGAGAGGATTTTGAAGCTACAGGAGAAGAAGGAGCTAGTGTTTGAGGGGTAAGTATGATTTTACTGGCTTTCTTTCGTCTACATCTACCTGATTCAGGATCTAAAACCTTCCTTTTTGCTTTCTACAGCACCATTGGTGGTTCTAGTGAGGCTCTCGGGAAATTGACTGAAGCTGACTTGAAATTCTTGTTCGTCACCTAAGCACATGACCCAAAGATGAAGTGCAGAATTTATAGTATATCAAGTTATTATCTGTACCAAATTAGTGCTCAAATGCCTCTAGGGCCTCCGCCGAGCCTTGATTTTGCGGTGGTATAGGTTCCTGAGATGTAAAATAGTTACAGCTGAAAATCAAGGAATGAAAATTTTGCAAGGCCTCGGTTTGAGAGGATGTCAAATAGTTACAGCTGAAAATCAAGGAATGAAAATTTTGCGCGGCCTCAGTTTGACAGCCTCAGTGAAACTGTGTCTGAGTTCCTAGTTCCTTTTTGCATCAATTTACGAGGGTGGTAGGAAATCCTTGCTTGATGCACTTCGATGGTAAGATAATTGGGCAATCGGTTCAAAGGAAAGTTCGTTTCTTTGGTTCCCATTGACGAAAGCATATGTGAAAACTTCAACATTGACAAGCAGCAAAGCAGCATAACCAAATGCATCATCTACAATCCTCAAAGTAATCTCCCTTGGATCCCGTACTTACATATGTGTGTGTTTACTCATTAACATTGTTAGCATATGGAGATAGCCAAATCCCAGATTCCTTGGGTTGATAAACAAGATTTGCTTTTTTATTAAAACTCCCTCTCAATAACATCAAAGTAACGAGTATTAAGAAAAATGCTTTCAGGATTATTCATCCCCTTGTCCTATAGAGCATTCCAACTCTTCCAACCAAAAAGACATCGACAAACACGCTTTGCCGTCCATAGCCTATAGTTTGCAAACCACTAAATCCTTTACACGTCAAGGAGAAGTCTGCGAGGGTCTTCCACAACATCTTTTATACGGCGCAAGAAGTAAACAGCCTCTCTTCCATCAATGAGACGATGATCATAAGTCAAAGCAATGTACATCATTGGCCTGGAAACAACATTGCCCCCGACGACCATGGGACGGTTCACTATGGAGTGCATGCCCAAAATAGCAGACTGCGAGAGGAAGCAACGATAAATGAACAATATAGACAAAGATAGATGAACTATATAGACAAGACAGTTAAATGTGATGTTCTACAGAGTATAGGATAATACCTGTGGAGGGTTGATAATTGGTGTACTCAAAAGGCTTCCATATACACCACCGTTTGATATAGTGAATGTGCCTCCAGCCATCTCATCAATGGATATAGAACCATCTGCCGCCTTTTTAGCCAGAGTATTGATCTCCTTTTCTACCTGAGCAAAGTTCATACCACCAGCATTGCGGACAACTGGAACAACAAGACCCTTCAATAACAGGAAATTGATTTTGTTAGTTTTCATGTGATAATACGAACCCCCCCCCCCCCAAAAAAAAAAAGTTCCCACGTGATGAGGCATGTTCACATCATGAAGTTGAAGGAGAACCTAAACCATCTCGAACTTGCCACTACCGCACAGTTTATTATGTTGAAAGAACAGGTTAAACTCAGAATTTGACAAGATATTACATATAACAATCTGTTACTACATAGTACACATCCATCCAAATGAATTCAAATTAAATTCTCTTAAATAAGACAGAACAGTGGCATACCTTTGGTGTCCCAACTGCAATACTGATATCAATGTAATCCCTGTATATGATATCATCACCATCAATGACAGCATTAACAACTGGCAGTTGCTCGAGTGCGCTAACAGCAGCCTGAAACAAATCATTGTAATACTTATTGATGGCCTACATGCTTAATCGTAGCAAAAAGAAACTAAAAATTTATATACATACTATTGAATATACTATGTACTTGCTATGTTCATCTGACAATGAACAACAGTACTTTATACACAACATGCTAAAACACACGTACTTTCACAAAGCCCGACATAAATCCCAATTTCACCCCGTGCTTTTCAACAAAGGCATCCTTATAGTCTGAACGGAGCTTCATTAAGTTAGTCCTGCACCACACAGAATATCAATATGACAAGAAAAGTAGAGCTAGTGCATAACAATGTCATCAACCAACTTAAAACTACGTGGCTTCTTTGTTCACTTTCAAAGTCAAGAACTTTCACATGCTTCTTTCCCATCTCAAAATTTATACCAAAAAGACACGAGAAAGTGCTTCAAGAGCCAGCCAAATACGATATTTACCAAATTGACTCTCTTTCCTACTACAGGAAACAACTTCAACAAGATCCTTAAGTAAGATGTCAACAGAGAATTCTATCATTGATATTGCGTAATTGCATAAATGATTGATTAATCATAAAATTTCAGTATAACTAGGAAGGCAAGATACAGCTATTCTGAAATGGGACAAAATTTAACCAGAATGATATGATTACTGAACTTACATATCAACCTCGTTAAATGTGGTCAACAAAGCAAACGTATTCTGAGAATCTTTCAAGCGTATTGCTACCCGCTTTCTTAGTCTTGTCATAGGAACCTGTAGATGTGATATTTAAGCGGTGTTAATCAATGAACTCATACATTTTCTCATATGAACAAGGAAACTAAAACTTACCCGTCTTTCCCTGTCTTTGGGAGGAAGTATCGGTTCTGAAGCCATATGTTTAGGTGGTGGTTGCGAGGAAGGTGCTCTACTTTTGGGTGATATCTCCTTGACAGGAGCAGGTTCTGCTTTGGGAACTTCTTTTTGGGCACTTTCCTTTTCTTTTGGAGGTTCTGACTGACTAGAAGCCTTTTCTGATGGAGCAGCTTGCTCTACACCTTCACCTGATTTTGAGATGATGGCAATCTTAACACCTGGCTCAACAGTCTCACCTTCCTTTGCCACGAACTATTAACCATAACAGTTCAAGATAAAAACAAAAACATCAGTATCACGCAGGACAAGTGATTGTAAATACTGATCATAGACATGCTACTTCAAGAATCTTCTGTAGAGATGTTGCTGAAACGTTACCTTCTGAATAACACCAGCTTCAGGACTAACAACATCAATTGTCACCTAGTAGTAAACAGGAAAGGTACATGTAAATCAATACCTAAATTTGTGGAAAGCCTACTGCATTTGAAAAGTATATAATATACAAGAAAACTACCTCATCCTTCAACCAAAGAAAAGAAAAAAATACCTTGTCAGTTTCAATCTGTGCTATCGGCTCGTCAATTGCAACTTTGTCACCAGGTTCTGCAAATGTGTCATAAGCATGAGTTACAAAACAATCAAATACATATATATCCACACCAGACATACAAAGATACTGCACAAAAAAATGTCATCAGCATCAGTCTAAAACTTATCTGTAAACACAGACACAAACGGGGATTGGATAGAAACATTAAGTAAAACCATCAACGTACTCTTTAGGAATGTGGCCAAAGTGCCATCAGTAATAGATTCACCCATGAAAGGAACCACAGCTTCAACCAAGTCTCCTGCAATATTCATCAGTTGAGAGTTGATCACTCTGACATGCCCAAAAACATGTAAATATATCAAGAGCCATTAGATAATATTGGGTTGGCATATTTCATTACTTACCATCTGAAGAAAATGATCTATTCTGGAATTTGATAAAAGATTCTGTTTGCATTAGTGAAGTAACTACCCTGCAACCAAGAAAAAATAAAATATAACGTCAGACTTACACAATCCAGAAATAAATCAACTGCAATTTCTGAAAAAATAACAATAATAATAATTATCTTTCTTCCAGTCAATCTAGGTGCAGGCTTCGGTGACACATTCTGATTCTCACCCTAGATTAAGGTCTTAAAACACATCAAGACATCTCATAGCTCTTGTAAAAGGTCAAGTCAGCAAGACTTTTGAAGCGTATTCTGACTTTTGTATAAGCACAGCACCACAGTGCAAGTAAAAGTCCATGACAAAGAGATAATACTCTATCTCAAAATATCAAATTGTTGAGTAGTACTCAACTCAAGTTCTAACTCCCAGAAAGAGATGGGAATAGGAATCTAAAAGGAAAGATACAAGAACGAGTGAAACCATTATTGAAGGCACTTTCCTATATGATTCCATGTCTTCAACTTGAAGTGTATAAAGTACATAAATTTGTATTGTAAAAAGGAATTTGGTAACAGAAAAATGAAGGTTCAGACAAAACCACGGATCGGATATAAAGAACCTTGGTCACGTAGACAAGAGGAGAAAGTTTTTGAGATGATGTAGTTTGGAACTCAAAGGAATAATCAACACTAAAAGAGCTACAACAGAGGTGCTGTTTCATGCAAAGCTCGCAGGAGGTGATAAAAGATTGTAACTTTGATAGGGAATCCTTTAAAAAACAGAGTGACAGGGAATATAAATATATCATCAATACAAAAGATCGGAGCACAGTACCTGCTTGACTTCGAAGCATAACTACCTGCAGAAGTCAAAAGTAGGGATATAAATAAATTAGTACGAAGCCATAACAAACACAACTTTTGCTTAAATGATCTTAAACTTACCGGAGGCAATGTGATAGCTTGACCTCTGAATACACTCAAATCCTCTCCCATTGAATAAAGCCTGCATGACATGACGTTAAAAGGATCAGATGACAAACAGAACATAATAGCAACATAAATACGTTTATAACTTTTCAATCGAAACAAAAGCACAAGAGCAACAGAAAAATCAATTCCAAATACCTTTTTCGGTGCAGTGCTGTAACAGTTCTGCGCAGAGGCTGCAGACCTAACCTTCCACGCTTGTCCCAACACCTGAGACTGTACACCGAAACATAGGCATTAGTACAAAACCACGGCACGGATTCACAATTATTACTTAAATCATAAAACACAGAGTGAAGCTATTTCGTTCAGTAATTGTGACACGAAAACTACACAAAGCATGTCGATTAGGATCAAAATATAACAATGAATACAGAAAAAAAAAATCAAATGGAGGTCTGAAACAGTACCGAAGAAACTTTCCGGCGTATAGTCCCCCAAATCATTTCTCTTCAATTCTTCAGCAACCTGACCTGAAAAACAAAAATAAAAAAAGAAAATCAACAAAAAGAAAAATCATATCACCACGTCTCAAACCAGCACCAGTAGTAATAACTCAGAAAAATCACGACTCAATTTCAAATTTAAACCGAAAGAAATATCAAATCACCGTCTGCATAGCTCTGAGCAAACACTAGAATACGACTTTTCATCGATCTAGGTCGAAATGGAGAATAAGATTGCGATTGAAGATTTTTAAGTATTCGTGTGAATAGATTAAGCCCGGAGTTATGGGAATAGTAAACGACCTAGATGAAGAAGAAGAGGCGAATGCGTAGCTGAAAATAATGGAAAAGGTATCACTAGGGCAAAATTGAATAGAGAAGAGAAGAGGGAGGGAGGGTTTACCTGGTAGACGGAAAAATGAGTAGGGATCCAAATGTGTGTGCCGCAAAATACACAAAGGAAGAAGAAGAAGAATATGAGCTTCTAGCGACTTTCACGCCGACCATCTAACGTGCGTACTCATCCTTCTATTTTTCTTTTTCTTTTTTTCCTTTTTTCTTTTATTTTTGCCTCTTATTTCCTCGACTTTTCGTGATTTTGGCCGGATTTTTTTCTTTTTTTTCTTTTTAGCCGAATTGTTATCATATCTTTCGTCTTGATGTCAATTTGCTGCTCTAGGTTTCATTTCAACCAATTTGCTATTCTAACTATTAATTATGCCAATTTGTTACCTTATGTTTTTAAAATTAGCTAATTTTCTACCTTTTTGTCATTTTAATTTGTTCAGTTCTTCATTTAAACATGAATTGATTTTGAAAATCGAAGGCTAAAATTGGTCGATATTGAAGTTTTTATAAGTAAATCAGTTAATCTTCAAAACTCGTCCCATTACTTGAAAGAAAAAAGAAGGGACTGTGGCCCAGGGAAGGAGGCCCAAATCAAGAGAACAAGGCAGATGAGCAAGCCCAACTTATACACTATTGGGCTTCGATTGTTGAAGCTGAAATGCTGAATCATATTGGGGTGAAATGAAGCCATGAAGGCACCTCATTGTGAACAATCTCACATAATTTGTAAATTGATAAATTGAATCCCCTAAATAAATTATGTTGGCATATAGTAAAACCACCTTCACTATTTAAGTGATCCAGTATATTAGTTGACTTATAGTTATTGACTTGTTGTTCTTATTTGTGTTTTAGACCTTATGATATATGGTTGTCATCACTAGATTTGCTTTCATAAATAACCTATTTTCTACAACAAACATTCATGGTTTGTCTTAATTTTATTTTTTCCTAGCTTTTACAATCACCTCGTGTGTACATTATCGTGCTTCTTCAAATTCGGCTACCATATTATTTTTACAACTGAAAACTGCGTAAATCAAAACTCACTTCAGTCACTTGAAAACAACTGAAATATCAATAGAAAAGCCAATTTAGAATGACGCTGCTTAAACATCATCAATAAGGTGAGATATGCTGATTTGAAAGACAAAATCGAATCAAAAGCCACTTGGAATCTATATTAAACAAAAAATCCCACACTTATTAAAACAATTCCAAACCAAACCCTTATGAATCAAATCAGTCAATAATAAAGGAAAAAACTTATCCGACAAGGGCTGGTGAGCTGTAGTTGACCACAGCTAATGAGAGTTGGACATATGTTCAAAAGATTAATAAAGAAATATGCTAAATACCCATAATAGGCCTGGCAATTTGGCCCACAGCCCGCGAACTCGCTCGAAACATACCTGTTTACTAAACGGGCTTAGAAAAGTCCGCATGCCAAAAACCTGTTAGTTAATAAGTTGTGTAGGCTGAACCTGTTGAGACTTGTTGAAACCCGTTAGGTAAAAACTTTTAAAAACCGTACAAAATCTAATTGTTGTCCACTTCAGTTTCGCGCTTATTTCTACGAAAAAAAAGTTAGATCACAAACTTAACGGGTTCCAATGGAAAGCCGTAAACCTATCAGGCCGATACAGTTAAACCCGTTTAGCAACAACCCGCCTGATAAAAACTCACACGGGTCCCGCCCGTTGCGAGGTTTACACGTAACCCCCTCTAATATGCCCCCAAATAGCAGTCAAATTTTTTAAAACGGATACGTGTCCGTTTTGCATCGGCCGTTGTCGGCTTGACCTGACGAGCCCTTGTCAGGCAGATCGGGTTCAACAATAAATAAATAGATGATGACACATAATAAAAAAAAGATAATAGATGATGACTCCAATCTTTAATTACAACCCAACCACTCACGCGCAGGTCACGTGCCTATCTCCCAGCAACCCAAAAAGGCCACCAAGCACCAACCCACACCTACACAGAGGTCGAGTCAAGAGACCCAAAAGCAATTCAAATCCACCCTTCTCTCTTCTTCTTCTTCTTCTTCTTCTTTTTTTGTTTCTCTCAGATCTAGGGGGCCGGCGGAGACTGAAAGATGATGCAGCTACTGTACACGGCGATCTTCAGCCAAATGGCGCTGATACTGACGCTGCTGTTCAAGTCGCCGCTGAGGAAGCTGGTGATATTGGGCCTCGACAAGCTCAAGCGAGGCAAAGGCCCAGTCGTCGTCAAGACTGTTGGGGGCACCGTCGCCGCTGTGCTCTGTGCCAACATCTACAATCTCAACGAGCTCAAGAGCCGCACCAACGAGGCCGGCATGCTCAACCCTACCGACGAGGTCCTCATGTCCATGAAATTGCTCGAGATTTCTCTCATGGGTACTATACTATACTATACACCTCTCTCTCTCTCTCTTTCGATCTTAATTGAGCTTAATTGAATTCGGTAATTTATGGTAATTTTGTGTTAATATAAATGGTAAAGGACTAAGTATGTGGTTGTTGAGAATTAAGATGGAAGGATGAGTGAAAAAGATAGTGAAACATTTTTGCAGTGTGCCGAAAAGGGATGGTTTATCTAGGTTACTTCTGTATCAGTTGAACACATATGAGCATAGTGGAATCACAGATTGTTCTGCTTTGTTGAATTTTGTGTGTGCTGTTTGTCTTCAGATGCTTAAAGAGTAACTTGTACAAGTTCATATGGATTTAGTGTGCTGAACTCATGGACTGTGTTGTCCTAGTTCAGTATATTGAATGTGTTTTAGGTTCATTTGCTATCGGTTTGGTGATGCTAAATATCTTTAACCAACGGCCCTCGTTATTCTCCTCTTGAGTAGTCCGGTTTTGTTTCTTTGCAGTCTCTTGAAGTGGTTAAGGTTTTGCAGGAGTCGATTAGTTTAGCAGTTTGAGCTCATATGTGATTACATACGCAGAAATGGAGTGATTAAACATAGGGAGAGTTCATATCTAGCATGGGAATTAAGAAGTGTGTAGATATCTCTTCCTTCTTGCCCTTTGTGTTTCCCTTTTGTTTTTCAATTCCATCGGCATGAAACATATCACCTTTACTAAGAAGTTGGTTTGGGTTTCTGACCGAAGAGTTAATTGGTTGCATGTCTGCGCTGCTTAACTAATATTATAAATGCTGCTTGTCAATGTCTGAATTTTCATAATATCCTTAAGCTTGCTCAAATTTTCTTTTCTTTGTTGATTGCTGGTGTTAGATATAACATGCTCCTGGATGTCATTGGACATAACACACTCCTGATAAAACTTTTTGTATATTGTAGTTGATTTCACTCTTACATGTTCTTACAATTTCCTTAGATGTCAGTACTTTTAATATTTCCAATACTACCTCTTTGTTTCAGACCCTTAATATTAATTGTCTATATACCACCTGATTTTTGTTTTACGAAAGTACTCTCCTTCCTTTTTGTTAGGCAAAATCTTTGACCATCTTATGACAGGGGCTGGGGCCTCCCAACATATATGTGCTGATATGTATAATATGTAGTTCATTTGAGTTTGTAGAAGTGATGGGAATATCTGACATCTTTTGATTAGTTTATTTGTCTAACAACTTTCATACTATGGAATGCAGGGTTTTTTCTGTTTCTTTCCCTGATGATTGATAGATTGCACCATTACATAAGAGAACTTCGATTTCTGAGGAAGGCAATGGAGGCTGCAAAGAAACAAAACCAGCCTACTCAAGAAGAGAAAAGCGAAGGCCACAAGACCTTGGTGCAAGAAAATGAGACATTGAGGGCAAAAGTTAAGAATCTGGAATCTGAACATGAGACCAAAGAAAAGAAGGCAAAGGCAACAGGAGCTGAGGTACAGGCCCTAAAGAAGCAATCTGAGGGACTCCTTCTGGAATATGATCGCCTGCTGGAAGAGAACCAACATCTTCGGGACCAGTTGAAATCAATTGATCGGAGCATGTCACACTCTGATGACAAAAAGAAGACGTAGGACAGTGTAACTCGGTACTTGTCAAACAACTTGAACAACTTTTGTCAATATCTACCTCTATGAGGGTACTGTAGATCTGGATTCAGGCAGAAAGTAAACTGAGTGCACTTACCCAATGTGACCCATATGGATATATAATGGGGTGCCAATGGTAGTCAAATGATGCAACAATGTAGTTGATTTTCAGTGTTATCAGATACATATTTCTCAGAGTAGTAGTTTTCTGCATATTTCGACTTTTGTTTTTTCATTTGGGTCGTATCTACAAGTTGACTATATAATGATACTGCAGGGTCATTTTCTTTTTTAGTAAAAAAAACAATGGTTTGCTAGAGTCGTAGACTTCTAGATAGTAACCATATTGATACCATGACTGTTCAGGCTGAATCAGTACCGAGTTTAAGAAAACTCAACTAGCCAATAGCCATTGTACCTACAGAACATCTGTGCTGGTCCGAATGCCGCAGCCATTCCTATTGCGGGTATTGCCGGAATGGATTGGTGCTCATTCAGTTCGCAACACCCTTTAGCTCGAACAACCATAGTCCAGAGCCAAACTCACAACAGTTGGCCATCATCAAGGCTTGTTTATGACATCAGATCTTAATGAACGTACGTAATGTCTCTGTCTTCAATTGTATGCGCAAACCAGGAGCACCATTAAGATACAAGGAATCAGTAAGCGGTTCAGCAAACATAGAAGGATAGCAGTCGTATCAGACTATCAGGAATCGAAAAAAATTCGATTTGCTAGAGGGTATTGCTATGTTTGAAACCAATGAGACGTATTTCCTAGACAATCCTATTGGTTATTTATTCAGTTATAAACAGTACAACATTTCTAGTTTAGGGTTTGTTCTTTTTTAGTGCATGATCTGTATCCAGAAGGTCTTTACACAAATCTATTTTTAAGGGTTTGCTGCTACTTGGCTACTTCAATATTCAGAACACCTATTAGACTTGGAGCTTAAACAAGCTTAAACAACTCTCAATTTCTCATCTATCATAATACCTATCTCAGTAGCCCTACTTC
Organism: Fragaria vesca subsp. vesca; assembly: GCF_000184155.1. Taxonomy (NCBI): domain Eukaryota; kingdom Viridiplantae; phylum Streptophyta; class Magnoliopsida; order Rosales; family Rosaceae; genus Fragaria; species Fragaria vesca. The sequence goes on from NC_020491.1 coordinate 10,017,080, forward strand.
TTTGGTTTCCTCTAGTTGCTATCAGTTTTATCAATTGCTTTACGATCCTTAATTCCTTGAATTGTCGACATTGCTGTAATACCTTAGCTTTAGGATCTTAATTCCTTCCAAGTATACAGTAATCTTTTTCTATTTCATATACCAATTAATGGCATTAAACTTGCTATCCAAGTTTACTAATCAAACGCTAGTGTTGGTTTTGGTTCTATCCATGACTACATTTTCCGGCATCGCCAGTAGCAGTGAAGAGTTCAAAGAAACTTGCATGTCTATGTACCTTCAGGACTTCATTGCCGGTCCAAATGTCACAGACATACCAGTTGCGGGTGTCGCCGGAAAGCTTTGGAGCTTCAGGCAATTTGGAACAATTTATGTAACTGACAACCCTCTCACCGAAGGCCCCAGCCTACACTCACCATCAGTTGGCCGAGCCCAAGGTGTTTTCGTGGCTGCAGCACTGGACGGTCTTAATGCCCTTATTGTGTTTCAGTCAGGTTCACAAACAAGGAGTACAATGGCAGCACACTAGAGATACAAGTATCTTACGGGAGACGGTTAGAGAGCTTTCAGTGGTATCCGGTACTGGAAAGTTTCGGTTTGCTAGAGGGTACGCTACGTGCGAAACATATTCTGTGGACAGTTCGATTGGATACGCGGTGGTACAATTCAACGGTACAGTTGAACACAAGTAGAAAACTACTAAGATGATGTCTGTGTTAGACTCAACATGCATGATACTGATTTGAGGCTGTTTATTGTTGTGATGCGTAGAGAGGTACACCATGATTGTATCTAGGCCTAAAGCTTTTCATAGCAGATATGCAGAGTTAGGGTTGTGTAAGAATAAATGTAGTGGGGAAAAATCACAAGTAACCCTTCTCAAATGCCACAAACTTAAATATGTGAGTGTAGGATGGTTATCGGCTTCCCATACAGGTATGAGTAACTATTATGGGCTAGTAATACCGACTGACTACAATAAGTACGTAGTAGTGATGTATGGACCAAATTGTGGAACTGTAAAACTTGATCCAAGTAGCAAAACTCACACAAAAAGGAAAATAAAATTACCGTATGTAATACGTACGTGTGTGTATGTATGTATGCTCTTAGTCAGTACGTACTCTTGCTTGCTTTGCTTCTGTCATTTACGTTACCCCAGTTTGTACGGTCTATTTCATTAGGTACTCGATCATCAACTTTGATGTTAGCTTAATATTATCATCACTTTACTTGCCATACAGATCTAAGAAATTACATCCGCTGACTCTAGTCACTGTATATTTTGCTATTACTGATGTATGAACGAAACTGTCAAAACCGTAAAATTTGATCCAATTTAGAACCAAAACTCAAACAAAAAGGAAATTGTCGCGTCAAAAATAAAAATCGCCAAACATAATACGTTACTTTTTTTGTACTGTCTTTTTCCATCAGTTACTTGGTCATTAATTTTGATGCAAGCTTAAACTAGTTTGCGTTGTTGATCACCATTATAAATAGGAAAGGCATGCAAAAATGAATATCCACAAAGCAATTCAAAATATAGGTTGGCAAGTCACTCATCCAGATCGAAATGGCTTCAAGCTTGTCACCCAATAATTAAGCTCACCCATCTTTTACTTGTTTTGTTGGTCGTGACTATTTTCGTAGCTTCTGCCCAAGCTCACCAAGCTGCAGTCACCTATACTCTGAGAGGCTACATCCAGAATCCCTTGTACCCTCGCCCCAATGGATCGTCGACTATTTCCAAGACATTCTACTTGACCAAAACCCCAAACGGATACTCAGGCGTAGTGGCCAGATGGGATGTCTTGCTAACACCGCAAGCTGGTGATTGGGAAAGCAACATGGCCCTTGTTATGGGAATGATTACGCCGAAGACGTCGGTGTTGGATGGCTCCGGTGATTTGCAACCATTTGCGGTTCAAGGAGTCTTTAACTGCAGCGACCTATCTGGAATGCTTGTGGGGAGGTCATTATTAGGTACTCAGGTGACAGGTCAGGTGGTTACTCATCAGGACGTTGGCGCAATTGCTAGCTAGTTTCTTGCGGGACTTATTCTAAGTACAGGTGTTGCCGTTGCCCAAGCCGCGAATGCGACTGCACCAGTCGTCATTGCAATTGTGACCGCAACCTAAGTACTACAAAGGATCCTACTACAAATGGTAAGCGATTATAATCATTAAATGTATAAAAATAAATAAATAAATAAAGATCGGTTGTTCTTGATCGTTTGTAAAACTGGTGTGTATGTAAGCGTTCGATTGTGAAAATAAAAAATTTCCTACTAAAGTTAGGATCGTAGCTGTTTCTTGTTTTCTTTGTCTGGGCTTTTGGTCCCCATGCATTTGAAAGTCATATTTACATCATTTTTTTTTTTTTGAGTTAAAGCTATTTTCGGTTTTTGTTAATCCTTTTAATAAGTAACCAAAACATATACAGAAATATGCGGAAGGAACTTGGGTGATCTTGGATTAATCAATTAGTTAGGCCAAAAGATAACGAAAAATTTGCTATGACTCATGACTAGCATGTTTTCAACCATGACTGATGTAAGCTGCATCCTCACAGCTTGGAATATTCATAGCAAAACCCAAACTGAAAACATTGACAATTGATTTCAATCAATAAGAAGTGATGGAGTTTGCAAGCCACCAATTTAGATTAACCCGATTTTCTTTCTTGTATTGAAAGAAACAAGCAACATTTAGAGGACATTAAGGCCATCTCTAGTAGAAGAGGGCTATATTAAGGTCCGGGTTATAATTTAGCCTAAAAAAATATTATTTTTTATTTATAGACTACTAAATCATCCCTAAACTCTAAACCCTCCGGTGAAGAGGGCCAAATTTTAGTCATTTCTAATATTTTATGGTTTCACATTATATTTTAACATATGTTGTCACTTTTACTACAAATATGTTGTTACTTTTATAACAAATATGTCGTCACATTAATTCTTGAATAAACTTTTGAAACAAAATTAAATATTTTGCATTGTTTGTGAATATATATATATATATATTAACACAATAAGATATTAGCCATTTTTGCATATTTAATTAATTACATAGCATTGATTTTGAGTCGGGAGAATTTACCCGTTGTAATAAAATGAGAATGAAATCATCTAATAGAAAGTTGACAATTGTTATAATTTGGGTCATTATCAATCAACCCACATGCAAACTATAGGTTTTTAATCTGATTTGGGACCATACTTTGCTTAAGCTTGGCCATTTGGCCCTTTTAGGGTAAAATTTAGGATTTGGCTCTGTAGCCTCTATTACTGGAGAAGGCCTAACAATGTACCCTTTACGTGCATTATACAAGTTGACCGCTAATTTTGGGGCAATTTAGGACAAGATTGGATTAATTACTCTCGCCTCTCTCATTTCTCTTCTCTCTTAACCCTAATATCCTACTTTTTTACCATAACCGAACCCACGTACAGTACTTACTGCAGCCCTTTCATACCAAATATTACTGCAGTTGGTTCTATAAATAGAAACTAAGACCCTTACCAGACTACACAAAGCAATTTTAAAAGCTCCTTAATTACTTCTTTGGGTTGCTACTTGCTACATTAGTCTCTCAATGGCATCCCACTTCATACTAAAGCTCGCCGATCCATTCCCATTAGTACTTCTTTTGGTTTTTGCCATGAGTACTAGTGCGCTTTCATCCCAGGCCAGTGATCTCAAAGAAACCTGAATGGTCTTGTACTTCCAAGACTTCTCTGGAGGCCCGAATGCCACTAGCATTCCAATTGCAGGGATTGCCGGAAAGCTTTGGACCTTCACTCAGTTCGGAACAGTTTACGTCATTGACGACACCATGACCCAAGGTCCAAGCCCAAAGTCGGCCGTAGTTGGCCGCGCACAAGGCGTGACTGTGGCGGCGGCACTAGACGGGAGCAATGCCCTCGTCTTGGTATCGCTTGTGTTCACAAACAGGGAGTACAATGGCAGCACTATAGAGATACAAGGAAACAGTAAGCAGTTCCAGCCAGTTAGAGAGGTTGCGGTGGTATCAGGTACCGGAAAATTCAGGTTTGCTAGGGGATATGCTACCTTTGAAACGTACTTCGTGGATCTTCCGAGTGCCTACTCCATATTACGGTGCAATGTTACAGTGCAGCATTACTAGCATATGAAATCCTACTTCATCGTTGTTTACCTTCAATTATATATGCCCGTGTTTCTCTACCAATGAAATCCCACACAAGAATATTAATCTATAATGTATGATCGATCACATCGATCTTTTGTTTGTAAGTTTCAATTCCAGGTTCAACATTAGTACAAACTTAATTACTTTGAGATGAAATTTAACTGAGAATTCTATAGGGTTTAGTGACCGGCCGCCACATACTGTTATTGTATGTTGCATGGACACGGACACGGATACGGCAACACGATACGTACCGACATGACGACACGGAAAAACTCAAAAACTATATTTTTGACACAGCTGCTTGAACACAGCAAATATAATTACTTATTTATATATTTCTAATTAATAAAAAAATGCTCAAATATGAAAAAATTCATCACATTGCTTAAATAATGTTCTAAATTTAAGCAATTGCATAACTGTAACAAATAACATAAAAGAGAGTCAATATTTAATCTAAAGGATGATTACCAAATAGTTCTATCTAATTCAACACATTCATCAAACTGAATGAAAATCCGACTTTCCTAATCCCATAACAACACCAACTACCTGAAACTCCATAACTGAGGTATTCAAAATACAGAAGAGCAAGGCACGCATGCATTGACATCATCTTTTATCCTTGATAGATAAAATGATTCAAGTTCATAATTAACAACATAAAAGCTAAAAAGAAGCAATCCATCAACTTTGGGCAATAACAATTCTCTGAAAAAGCCAAAAAAGAGACAGTAGCATTCTTTGAAAAAGGAGGCAGTAGACACACCAACAACTCATATGCATTTACCACCTAGCATTTTTTTGAAAAAGGAGGCAGTAGGCACACTAACAACTCATATGCATTTACCACCTAAGGCACACCAACCTTGTGTTGAGCTTTTGCATTCAACTGCTGGTCACAATGATCTAATAGTGCTTGCAATTCTGTCATTTGATCTCTAGTGATTGTGGGGCAGATCCTCACCCCAGTGCATTTGATTTTAAGCAAATGAGCTTTCACTCTAGAATGTTAACTTGTTAAATTCCCTCCACAGAAATTGCATGTAAAGGCAACATTTCCTCCAGATTTGTCTGACCCGCTGGTAATAGTGACATACTTCCATAGAGGAGCATCTAATCTTTCAGGCTTAGTTGATTCAACACTAGGTTCAGTAGAGGCCACACTTGAACTCATCATAATCATAATAATTCAGCAAAACAACATAAGACAACAACATAGACACATCAGCATAGACACAACAGCATATCATAACATATTAACAATTAACAGAGCAAAGATAAACAAATAAGCAATCCAGACACAACTCCTTTCGCTTAAATCTTCCTTACAAATACAGATGAGCCGATGTTTCTCACCAAGTATAAAACCTGACCTCCTACAAACTCTAAACTAATTGATGATCTAATACTAGCAAGTATAAACTCAATTTTGCAAAGTCTCAAATGTCTAGCTCCATCCTACCCTATCAGCAATTGAGCAATATCATGACACTTAACATCACAGTGCAGATGCTTCAATAATAGCACATTGCCTTACAAATCTATAAGTGGTATCAGAATGATCATAAAATGATTAAAATCTTATATGTTTTTCTGTTACTGCAAATGAGACTACAATCACCAAACATTTCAAAGTTGAGATTAAGACTGACCTTACAACCAAAGAGAGGGTTTAGGCCGTCGGCAGAGGCAATGTCAACGGAAGAAGAGTCGTTGTGATAGAGAAAGGCAATGCCGTTCTCGTCGTTCTCGCAGAGTGGAGTCGACGGAGGAACAATCGCACTGACAGGGAAAAACGACGTCGTTCTCGTAGTGACAGAGAATGGCAACGTCGTTCCTCGGCTTCCTTTTTCGTCGTTCCTCTTCTATGCGGCTTCGTTAAAGTGAGCTTCCTCTTCGATTAGGTTTTAGACTTTTAGTTTTTTTTTTTTTTTCTAGTCAATACACGCTTATGTGGCTTGTCGAACGTTGACGTGGCGTGTCGGTCAACGTGTCCAAAAAGTTAATTTTTTTGACACGCCACGTGGCGTATCAGACACACTTTTTGGTGTATTGTATCGGTATCGGTTTGTCCGGAGTGCTCCGACACTCCGTATGGGTGGAGTATCGGTATAACATAGTGTTATTATGTTCGGTTTGTATTAAGCTTCTACGCGTACGGTCTATAATTATATTAGTTCCACTCTACTGTTGTGGACTTTCTGCGCATTAGGCTTGAATTTATTTCAATAACAAGTATAAAGAAGAAGTGGCAGGGGAGTTTAGCAGTTGTGCCCGAGCTTGATCAATTGACTTTGAATATAAATCGAAACCATGACTCGAATTTGAGTACAAATCACACAGCAACTTTAGAAGCTCTTTATCAGAGAGTTTCAGATACGGAGATCCGTTCTTTTTAAAAACTACGGATGATCAATATTAACCGTAGGATCTGTTTAGATGATTTGCAATGGCTATGATTAAAACAGAGAAAAATGGGTTGTTTGAGAGAGAATACGGGCGGGTTCAATCTTGGATTTGACCCGGGTCGAATGTAAGCCGTCGTCTACACTATGCAGAGCAATGACGAAGAGGAGTGGGAAACTGGGAACACCCAAGATCATGTGACGCAAGGGAGCTGCCCTTGTTGGCAACAAACCTCCTACCAGCCGTGGTCGCCAGCTTCGCTAATCTTCAAGATTCATTGAAAAATCAACCACACATCCCTTCCTTTCTTCATATCTACCTTGCCCATAATTGAATCAGACACCAATCACCAAATCATATGAATTCAAGCTTTGACCAAACAAAGCTACCCAACCACAATCCAATCCATAATTTCATCTATGACGAAGGATAAAATATAAAGACAAAGAGAGATAGTAAGAGAATAAAGAATCATCATCTTATTCATTGATAGAAGCCTTTTATATAAGGAATTACAAAGTACCAATATGGTAAGGATAAGAATACGTATATCTAATCAAACTATATATCCTGTTAACATAAGATCAAGACACACATAAAGAATATCTAGAATATATAAAATATATAAAATATCCTAGAACAATCTCACCCCAATTCGCACAATACTTTTCACTTCCCCACTCTTATTTTATCGGGTACACAGATCAACCACAATTCCCTCAATTCAAACCAAGATCGAATTATAGTCACAACCATTTTCAACTGGGTATTCATATTTTCTCCAAAAAGATAAAAATCAACAAAATTTGACTGCACCACTCACAAAATCAAATCAAATCGAATTGGGTATCTCAATTGATAATGCAAATGAATCACAGATAGAGAAAGGAGAAGAGTCTTATGGCATTGAGAGAGTGAGAGAGACAGAAGCTGTTTGGTGCATCAAAAATGGTTTCATAAACTGCAAGGGAGCATCAAAAAGAGACATGGTTGAAGATTAAGGAGGATCAATGTTCTTGGGGTGCCTTAATTCCTCTTCGCCATTATTCTCTGCAGGCAGTAATTATTCTCGATGGGTCGAATCCAAGATTGAACCGGCCCGTAGTCTCTCTCAAACAACCAATTTTTCCCTGTTTAATCATGACCGTTGCAGATCATTTAAATAGATCCAACGGGTAACATTGACCATCCGTAGTTTTTAAAAAGAACGGACCTCCGTATCTGAAACTCCATGTATGTGTGTATCCAGCCAGTCGTTTCCCAACTAGTCAATCGCCTGCGCGTTGCTGCGGGCTAGGAAATTTTTGACAATCACTGTGATTCGGCTCAGTCTATTTCAAGGTAATCTAAACGGACAAAGTGAAAGAGATGTCATATCATCCTTTGTCTTATTATAAATTTTCAGAATATGGGTGATGTAGAAAGATGCAATAATGTACTTGTTTTACTCTAAACCAGAACCCGTAATCACATCTCAAACATATATGAAAATGAAAGATAATATGTGCAAATCCATTCATTATATTACATGGGAAAACAAAAGTGGGGCAATAATTGCTGCGAATAGGATTTGTACATCATTAGGGTTTAGGGTTTAGGTTCAAATCGCATATCTAATTAATTAGCAACCAAATGACAGAAAGCAAACTTTCAAAAAGAAAATAATCAGAATAGACACTCACAGATGCATTTAGACTTTAGAGAACCCACTAAAGGTGTTGGAGATGAGGAACCCTCTATCGGAAAGCTTCAGGGATCTGTAAACATGTGACTATAAAATAGCATGAGTTTCATCTTCATTTAAAGAGTATATCTAAACACATGCATTAACATAATCAACAACAACTCGTTATGCTGCAAGGCAAATAAGACCCTGAGTTACCACTTTAAATACATGTAGGAAGCAATTCACAATACTATCTACCCACCTTTTTCTCAAACCTGAAAGCATATCATCATCTTTGATATCCATAATAGCTCCATGCACCACTATCCAATTCACACTGCCAAAAAAAAAAAATTGAACATTTTCCATGAACATGAACAGCATCCTAAAAATCAAATAATAAACAAATAATAAAATATCACAAATTCCATGGAATCCAAAGTAGAACATTTATATTTCTCAATTTAACCATGGTATATAAATTAAACCTTTTCAATAGAAAAGCTGCAATAGAATTCGATACATTGAAATTGAACAAACATCTTACTTTACAAATCTAGAATGCAAGCAATAGAAAAGATCAGACTTCATCAAAGAGACATGCGCTTTTTGCCGAAACCCCATTTCGATTGATGAATATATCTCGAAATTGAGTGAACATCAAAGCGGAAACAATAACCCAAAATCGCATTTATCTTGGGGTTGACGTTTGATTTCCAGGATCCAGTTATTTCTTCATGTCGTACCCAAACTCTCTCTTTCAGTCTCTGGTCTCTGTCTCTCTTTCAGTCTTACCAAAACAGAGAAAATAGAGAGAGGAGAAGGATAAGAGAGAGAGGAGGAGGAGTCCGGGTTCTTCCAGAGGTGCCGAGCGAGAGATGAAGGAAGCGACAAAAGAGAGGGAATGAGTGCTTGAGACTTGACAGAGATGATTCGGTGGTGTCGCGAGAGATCGAGAGAGATACAAAGCGGTGAGAAAGATCGGGAGAGATCGAGAGAGAGATATATCAAGGCAAAACACCAAGGCCCAGGCCCGAGACTGTTTTTTTACTGTAGATGTACAGTAAATTACTATAGATAAACAGTGATCAACAAATAGATATATAGTAAATTTACCTAGCCACAAATGGCATTCAACTTCATGTAGAATCTGGCTCACTCAACAATCCCTACCACCGCTACTACTTTTTGGTTTTTGCCATAAGTTTATCTGAAGCTAGAGATCGAGATCTTAATCTTCTACTTCCAGAACATCACGTACTGCAGGCTAGGTCTAAAAAACTTCGGGCATACCTGTTGCAGGCATTGCCGGAAAACTGTGGAATTTCACTTCAATCGGAACAAGTTAATTATGTCACCAACTACATATGACCCAAGGCCAAAACCTAGCTAACGTCTCCCATTATGGGACGGGTTCAAGGCATAACGGTGACATCTTTCTTGATGTCTCTAGCTTGTGTTTATAAATGTGGAGTACAATCATTCTATGTATAATTTTTAAAACGTAATGATAATTGTACATATATAATACCCTAATGAACGAGAAGCTGGCCGGGGATCGTTTTCACAATGTCTTTGCTTCACATCTATCATCATCTATGTTTGAATGTTCATCCCAAAATTGAAATCTCTATCCATTTTGCATAGGGTAGAAGTTAACAAGCATTGAGGGCATCATGATTTAAGTTCAACCTTGTCACATGATACACTCATCATCACGAAAACGTCTCAAAGAGGTCTCAAAGTAACAGCACCAATCTTGTGTTCAGTCCACATTTATTTTAACGGCTGATACAAATTTTAAGCCTTTAACCCTCTCTTTCCCCTTATATAAATTAACCCCATTTCACCCATACTATTGCACATCTCCAAATTAAACTTTTACCTTGCTACTCAATTTGTTCCCTTCTTCAACAATGGCGTCTTCAGGACCCATCAAACTCATGTCCTTACCTTCACCACTGCTTCTAGTTCTCGTATTCATGCTCATATCTCTAGCCATGGCTCAAAGGCCTACCGAAACCATTACCGAGTTCTACTTGCAAGACTTGGCATCCGGTTCAAATGCCACCGTTCAACCTATCACCGGCATAAGAAACAGGCCTTTGTCCTTCACTTCATTCGGCACCATTTTCGCCCTTGACGACCCAATCACAGTAACCCCGGACAAGAGCTCAACCGAAATTGGTCGAGCTCAAGGCATTATGGTGGCCTCTTCACTGTCTGGCTCTAACGTCCATGTTTCATTGTCGTTTGCTTTTAGCAATGGTAGCAGCCTTGAGGTACAAGGCACCAGCCGTCAGTTCGAGAGGTACAAGGAGCTAGCTGTGGTTTCAGGGACCGGAACTTTCAGATATGCGAGGGGTTATGCTACCTTGGAGAGCATTTACTATGACAACAGAACTTCCTACTCGATCATTCGCTGCACCACTAGGATCATTCTCTCCTGAACGAACCAGTTCCCTAATATATAGTTTCTATATATGTCATGCATGACTGCATGTTACTCATGGTTTGCTAAGTATGTTATATCTGTTATGTTCTATCCAAGTGTTTGGGCTTGGTGCGTTGTGCTTCCTCTGGGCTTTCGTACCTCCCTGTGTATTCGGGCCTTTTTGGTCTTACTAATGCAATATCAACTTTATTATCTAGGCCTTTTGAAGTTTTGAATTCTCAATCAGTTCTTTTATCGTCATCTCGTCAGTATTGAGTCGTAGCCTGATTGGTTAGATAGCTAATAATCGGTTCAAACGTCACTAATGCATGTAAACTTGGGATTTGTCTGTGATACATATATGTATGCTATACATACAACTAAAAGAGAGCGGAAACATGTGCAGCATGGGGTGGTTGGTTTTGGAAGATTTGCTTAAAAAGGCAGATATGCATAGCATGCAAATCTGTACAGCAAAATTTTCTGTAAACTTGAACATTAATTGTATACCGATAATATTCTACAAAACTGAATGATTTATGTCGTTAAAAGACAAGATTTGTATAATTTATATTTACATATTTTGGTGGACCTGCTCTTAGCCCAAATATATGCAAGCTAGTTATGTCACCAACAAAATAATAGATTTTCCCACAACTAAAATGCTATCTCCATTACCTGCTGCAAGTCAGTTAGTCTATATGCAGATAGAGTTCAATTATCTAAAAGACCTCAAAACATAGTTGAAATAAGAATTCAAGTATAAAAGTAACTCCCTCTAGAGCTACAAGTCTCTACAATGATCTAAAAACTTTAGCATCAACAATAGTGAATCAGCATGTATTGAAATGTTCTGGTACATTTCAGATCACTCCTCATGATGCAAGCCGGCCAAAAAGAAAAGAGTTTAGGCACAGTTCCACCTGTAAGAACTAGAGCCACTGAAACTACTAGTGTTTGTGTTATGTGGATCTTATTAGAGACCAATGTTTTCAAGTTGGTTATTCCTAATGAATATCCCAACATTAGGGAACATATACCTGAATCCAGTTGCAATTGTGGAATTTCTGGTTTACCAAATTAACTTGCTAACTATCCACTATCCCATCCCATCTGTTCTGGCAGTTGCCTAAAGATTGGATCTTTAAAGTTATAATTTCTCAGCCACTTGAATTTGAGGAACTTACACCCAACTTCAGCTGCAGTTGGCAAATTTGAATTTAAAACAACTCAGTTTGGCACCCTCTTTACCTACCAAACAGAGAAACTGCTAGCACAAGAGGATAATGATATGATCATTAGGACTGTCGATTTTAACTTCTCTACCAAGAATCTCACAGTCCCACCAAAACTTGATAAAAGTGAAAGTAAGAAGTAAGAAACTATAAACAAAAAAGATGATGAAATTTTTTTTTCATGATTACTAGAAAATTGGTATTGAAGGAAACAATAAATTCTCTTTGTGCCTCTCAAAAATGAGATTGCTCAAAGCTACTGAACTACTACTGCTACTGCTACTGCTATTGCTTGTAATTTTCCTAATTTTACAGGCTCCTAAATTATTCAAATTAATATCTCCACAACTAATTATGCTATCAATCACGTCAGCTTCACCATCATCCACTATTGGATTGCTTTCCCCACAATCATTCCCTCTAACTGCGATCCAGTAACCCTCATCAGAACTCCACCTGGGCATCCCTGAAAACAAGGACAGCCTTCTGATCCTATCGTCGGGGCACGAGTTTTCGACACTTGGGTGATCAACAAGATTGCCCAAAGTTTGTGATTCTTGTAATGAATTCCATATTCCTTGATCAAGAATACTTGTTGGAGAAAATGAAGTGGAAGTGGATTCTTGAACCTGCTTTGTAGTACTAGCAGAATTGATGATCATCGTTTCCGCAAGAAACGGATGCTTTAGAAGTTGTGTAACCGTCCACCTCTCTTTTGGGTCCCTCATGAAACACTTTCCCAAGAAATCCCTTGCTTGATCTGAAAGAAAACTCGGTATCTCCGGCGACTCACCGGAGTATGCTATCCGGTAAAGAAGAGTTACAGGGTCAGCTGCATTAGGCCACGGCACTGATCCTCCGGTAGCCATTTCGATAACTGTGCAGCCAAGAGCCCAAACGTCACAAGGAAACCCCTGCTCCTCCCCACGCGCCACCTCCGGTGACATAAACATCGGCGTGCCGCCAATTGGCACCGCCTCCGCCGCAGGATCAGCCCACCTGGCGCATCCAAAGTCGGCAATTTTCAGACCCTCTTCACCAACCAAGATATTTCTCCCTTTTATGTCACAATGTACTAATCCAACTGAATGCAAGTACGCTAACCCCTTGGCAATCTCCCTCGTGTAGAACCGCACTGCTGACTCTTCGAGCTGCCCCCCACAGTTGCGAATGGCATCGATGATCGTGCCGCCGGCCACATACTCCATGAATATGTTGTACATGAGCTTGTTGTTCTCTCTAGTAATGTCATGTCCAAGGTAGCTTACCACATGAGGACAGCTCAAAGTAGATAGTATCTTCTGCTCCCTTTGCAAGAACTCGGATTGGGAAAGCTCGGCGGACTTGACCGCGAAGACTTTTGAGCAGGAGCCGGTGGCGAGGGAGACGACGGCAGAGGAGCCGCGGCCAATGGTCTGGCCTCTAGTCCAGTCCATTAGGGGGGATGATACAGCTAAGAATAGAATGTACAAATATATTTTGTGTTGGTTAAGATGCCTATTGGGGTTTGCCCTTTATATATAGTTGGCTTATTTCATATTTTGTTTTCACGAGCAACCATTACAAGGTGGCATTTTTTAAAAGGGTAGAGTAGTTTTATTGGTTGGTTGGGTCTCTCATCTTTCAATTTACAGCCAACTGGGTTGACAATTCCTTTAACGCAAGTCCACCACGTGTAAGGATTTGGCCGGACTTGACGGCATTGGCGTGGTGACTTGGCAAAATGGGTGCGTGGACACTTGGATTAGGGTTTAAGAGTTGGCAAAGCTCCAAATGGAGCACCATATTTGGTTTTGGTTTGGTAGAGTAGATTGGATTGGATAGAGTCTCTTCTCTTCACAATTGGGATTCTATGATTTGTTTTGCAAGGTGGGAGTTTTGAAGATTATAGAATTGGGGGAATAGGTGTAGGGGGTGTGTTGAACCACCAAAATGGGGTTGAAATTTAGTATCACTTTCAGATTTAGTTTTGGTAATATGGTTGAGTTTAGGCATGTGGCCAAATTCTTGTCAAAATTGAAGTCATTTTGGTAGGAGGATAAGTATTTAGTTAGAATGTCAAGTATGGAATATCTACCAGAATATGCCAACATGGGAATTTTATCGAAGTTAAGAAGAAGATGTCAAACTAAACTCTGTTTTGTACCTGGGTTTTGGTCAATTTACACCAACCTATCAATGGTTTTTCTCTTTGGGTCCTAACAGTATGATCAGTGGAACTTTTGTAATGAGAATGCAATGATATTTGTTCTCATTAATCCAAACCCTTGTTTAAGCAACTTACTTTCATTGACTCGCTAGATAGAATTGATAATGCTTCTCCACCATTCTTTAATTCTTTTGGCTGAAATTAGTGACTAGTACACTTTAAAATTCAGGAATGTAACTCTCGTCATTACACTCACCCAAATACGCATTATCGATAATTTACCTACATGGTCATATATACTAGTTGAGAAGTTCATTTCTTTGTTGATTTGTCGAGCTAGATCGAGCTTGTTAGTTTATTGAAAATAATAAAATATATAATCTTACTTTTTCAATATCATGAGATATTGATAATACATTCCTCAAAATTCTTACATACACGTTGTGCAAGTAAATTGTTCAATCGTTAAACTCGTTTATTGCTAATTTTGATGCCAAGTAAAACTGTCTAGTGCAAAAAAAGAAGAAGCTACATATGCATGTAGTGATTATGATGGATTTACATGTATATATAACAGAAATGTGTTTCTCCTAAGCAAAGCAATCGTGATTACTCGATCGTATACAGTAAAAGTAGTCTTAAACAATCACACTCCGAGCTCCATGTTTGATTGTATACCAAGGAATTAGAAACTAAAGATCCACACTGTGATGTGTACGCATATCATGCACGTGTGGGAATTTGATTAAGTCTACCAAAGCTAAAACTAATTAAGGGACTCAAGTTGGTACTGTATGCAACTTAATTAGTTGAGACTATATGATACTAAAACTAAACATTAAGAAAGCACACGTAGCACAATTGCTTGATTTCAATATATGCTACGTCTCGTTGCTTCAAACCTCATATCTTAATAATTTGCATCTTTAATTATTAAAGGGCTTAATTAAACCATCCTTCTCCAACCTCCACCGTGCCTCAAAGTACACTACTAGTCCTTAATTATAATCCATAATGATGGGAACCCAAAACTGGTAGATGAGCTTGATGAACTAAATAATAGAACCTAAACTTGGTTTGGTTTGGAACTAGAAGACTTGCAGAGTTGCAACTTGCAAAGGAGAGTTGGAGGAAAGGGATCAAAATTCAAAGGGAAAGTGCAAAACAAGTGGTAGAGAGGTTGAAACCAATTTAGTCCAAATGGACCAAAAGTAGAAAAATAAAAATTTACACCAATTAAATATGAAGGTGGGGTTTTCAGTTAGCTAGCTAGTTGATTTTGTTGTTCTAAAATATAAAGGGCTAACAACAACCCAAATTAAGAGGCCCCCCCCCCCCGACGATGTTGTTCTTGCAATTACTTGAACCCGGATCCTCTCCTCATGAGTTGGTCCTCATATTTCCTCATGAGAGGATCTCAGCCTTTTATTTTGAACCAATGGCTGAGATCTTCCTAGTTAATTTTAACCCCTTATTACCCAACTTACTCACTTACTCTCTCTCTTCTCCTCAAAATATCGGGCTGCTCGGGCTACTCTCTCTCTCTCTCTTTGTCGTCGTCGCCCCGCACCCTCCCTCTCTCTCGAATCCGCCGTCGCGAGCTCGGCCTCCCTCCGCCGTCGTCGCTCGCGATCTCTCTCTCTCTCTTCCGTCGTCGCTAGCGAGCCTCCCTCCACCGGTGACGACTCTGCCTCCCTCCGCTGGCGCTCGCTCCGCCTCCCTCCGCCGTCGCTCTCTCTCTCTTCCGTCGTCGCTCGCTCTGCCTCCCTCTGCCGGCGACGACCTCTTCCACCGGTTACGCGAGCAAGTCCTCTCTCTCTCCACGACGTCCTCCACCATATCCCAAGCTCTCAATTTTTCAATACTGAGTTTCAGGTTCGATCTGCAGTTGCCTGGGTTTATGCGTTTCTTATCTAATTTGATTGCATTGGAATTATAGTTTTGAGATTGAATCTCACTTTTGTGTATGTTCTTGTGATTGTTGAATATAGGTCTTAAGAATGGAAAAGTTTGTGGGAGAAAGCAACAATAATTTGGAGAGATCAAAAGAAGATTTGAAACCTAAATATTACATGGAGTTTGATTCTGAGATTGCCGCATTCAACTTTTATAACGCATATGTTCATATCACTTACAGGTACTATATTTTTTTTTCATCGGATGCTTGGTGTTGCTTTTGTTCATATTTTACAGAAGCCTGTAACCTGCTTGTTTTACCTAATTTAGTCTATGATATCTTACACTAAGTTCCTTTTTAGGTTTCTGAAAATTTACTTTTGGTTGTGAAATAAATATCTCTTCTGGAATACATTTTTGCTACGCCATTTAAAATTGGTCGACTCATCTAAAATTGGTAACCCAGATAGAACTGAAAGTTTGTTTTTCTGCTGTTGTTTTTATCTTCAAGAAGTGCAGTGGAGTCTGGGGCACATTCTGCAACAAATTCTCTCTTTAGAATGGATTGGCCGATAGATGGGGTGCCATGCTCATCTGCTAAAATTTTTGATGTGCTGAGACCTTCGTCTTTCATGTTTGTATATATATCCACCTTTTTTTTTTGGTTATCTGATTATATTACTGGTATTACTACATCTGAATCATTCCAATATGTCAAACCAGATGTCTTTGATGCCTTTTGAAGCAGATTTTGGGAGCAGATATTGGGACATATGGCAAGATTTGTAATGTCATTTCGTATAGCTGTTGGGAAAATTGGCAGATTTGTAGTGGCATTTTGTATAGCTGTTGGGACAAATTTGCAGATTTTGTATAGTAGTTATGAGTCTATGTCTTGCAAATTTTGTATATTTTGTATAGTAGCTATGAGCTTATGACAACATTTTGTATAGTGGCTATGAGCATATGACAATATTTTGTTCAATCTAGTGCAACAGGGGAAAAATGGTAAATTTGAGATGATAGCGTCATTTTCAGATGAAATAAAACTCATTCTGTGTTTTTGCTCCATCTCTATTCAGTTTTAAATTACCTGCATTACTTGCAATATTTTTTATTGATCAGTTCTCTCATAAATTCAAAGCTGAAACAATCAAAATGCAGCACAATCATTCATACTGTGAAAGGTTTCTTCATTGAAAATTTGAAAAAATACATAATATTTGATCAGAAACACTAGTAAATTGGTCTATGAGTCTATCTGACATCTTCTTGGATTCACTAATATTTGAATGACTAATAGACCAGTATAGTAGTTATTTTTTACATGGGGCTGAATCTACAATGGCAACTATCTTCTTTTGCAACTCTACCTTATTGGCTCCGACAAGCTTGTCAACTTGCTGACCATCTCGGAGGAAGAAGAAAGTAGGAGTGGCCTTGATATCCCATGAAGTTCTGAAATCCTGCACCATAAAAACTGAATGTTAGAATCACCTACCATTAAACAACTTATGATAGACACTAAACCAGCATCAATGTATTGGACACATCAAACCATCAACATCAATAGCACCAACTCTATTAAATTAACCAAATTGGTTACCAACTTACAGTAAGTTCATCGATCCCACTGTTCTATGGTGGTGATGAGGTTCACATTCCCACCAGTGAACTCAGCAGTATGTTCAGACTCGTTATCTCCCAAAGTTTTAGACTACAAGCATCACAAGCATGATAACTTGTCAAATTAAACAAGGCAAGAAAAGTAAACACTTGGTGGCATGCAAGAAGTATCAAAATCATTACAAAGAGCATCATAGTCATTAAGAAATGGTAAACATCTTTATTGCAGACCCTAGAGAGGACTACTAACTACATCTTTTGCATGAATATTAGGCATAGAAACTGAAGTACTGTCCAATCTTCAGCAATCAACGTGGTGCTAGGTACAAATGGAAATCTCAAGTATTCATCTCCACTAGAGTTGAAAACCCCAACAGCATCTGCATTTTCCTCCCTTCTGTACACCGAGTCGCATAAAAAACCAACGAGCTCGGTACATATCCAACATCCCCACCAAGAGGATTACAATTCACACCCCCAACCACACTCACTCACATACACCAATTCAAATCTCTCGAGACGGTTACCAAGCAACCTACACAAACCACCGTTCGAATCATTCAAATTACTCAAACCTATACTCTCTCCACTCTCAACACTACTCGGAAAACTACTCATCCTATCTTCCCCAACAAATGTATACCCATAACTATGCTTCACAGAAAAAGCCAACACCATAATAGCATCAAAATAATTCTCACCATCATCCTTATCACTAACAACACTCTCTAAGCTCCCACTGATCAAACTGTCATAAATACTAGACCATTTCGGATAATTAAGCTTAAGAACAATACTAGGCTCGAAGTTACCTGCATTATACATGGACCTACTCTTCCCAATCATACACAACTTCTTATCCAATTCCGAATAATACCCATCAAGCCTGAACCTCACCACACCAGCCTCGCGTGACCGGAATCCTCGGTCCCCGGAAGTTCACCAGCGTCGCCGACGGAGGGAGGCTCGCGAGCGACGACGGAAGAGAGAGAGAGATCGCGAGCGACGACTGCAGAAGGAGGCCGAGCTCGCGACGGCGGATTCGAGAGAGAGGGCGGGTGTCACATCCCAGGACCCATTCCGCCGTAACACGATATTGTCCGCTTTGGGCCCACCGGCCCTCACGGTTTTGTTTCCGGCAGCTCAGGAGCAGCTTCCCAGTAGGTCACCCATCCTGGGATTGCTCTAACATCAGCATGCTTAACCTCGGAGTACCCATCCCCTCCGAAGCCGTTGAGCCACCAAAAAACCTCGTGTTAGATTGGAGGTGGGCATGTACATATACAGCACATAACCCCTCTCCGTTTGGCCGATGTGGGATATTACAATCCACCCCCCTTAGGAGTCCGACGTCCTCGTCGGCACACTCGCACCACACAGCAGAGTGGCTCTGATACCATTTGTCACATCCCATGACCCATTCCGCCGTAACACGATATTGTCCGCTTTGGGCCCACCGGCCCTCACGGTTTTGTTTCCGGCAGCTCATGAGCAGCTTCTCAGTAGGTCACCCATCCTGGGATTGCTCTAGCATCAGCATGCTTAACCTCGGAGTACCCATCCCCTCCGAAGCCGTTGAGCCACCAAAAGGCCTCGTGTTAAATTGGAGATGGGCATGTACATATACAGCACATAACCCCTCTCTGTTTGGCCGATGTGGGATATTACAGCGGGTGCGGGGCGACGACGGCAGAGAGAGAGAGAGCAGCCCGAGCAGCCCGATATTTTGAGGAGAAGAGGGAGAGTAAGTGAGTAAGTTGGGTAATAGGGGGTTAAAATTAACTAGGAAGATCTCAGCCATTGGTTCAAAATAAAAGGCTAAAATCCTCTCATGAGGAAATATGAGGACCAACTCATGAGGAGAGGATCCGGGTTCCACTTACTTGCCCTCCCTCTACTTCTTGTCGATGAATTTGTTCGAACATTTTGATTAGTTGGTAATCAAATCTTATGCGTGGCTTGTAAAATATTTCCTAATAAATCATTAGATATGTTCTTAATATATCTCTTAAGAACTTGATAAGTGTTTTTTTTTTAGCGAAAAATAGAGTCAAGCTCCGTTCATTTCAATCAAACGATTGTACATGGTCAAGTTAGGATAATGTCCGAGGACAACTCAATTTACAATACATTGCTCAATCAAAAACGCTGCAAAAAAGAAAAGCAAGAAACAAAAAACCTACAAAACTAACCCAAAAAAACTAATGTTCAAGTGAACTTATTCAACCCATAACTTGATAAGTTTTAAAATTCAAAATGGTGTGTTTTAGTTTCATGCAATTACATTTGCAAAAGTCCCTTTGCAAAAATAAATAAATGTACAAAAGTTCATCATTTGGTAACTTGTACTAAAAAATTCTTGTATACACGGCAATGCAAGTATACGATGCAGTTTTGGCAGTTCATAATCATTTATATGTGAAGATACTGCTACAAAAAAAGCTTCTATGACAGTAAATTCATGACGTTTGCCTGAAAACGTCATTGTATACTCTTTTTATGACATTTTCGGAAGCAAACATCATAAATCTAAATTTCGTCTGAAGTTTATGACATTTACCAAATGTCATTGTACGTCTTACTTTTTTATGACGTTTATCCAATCTATCAATCTTATGACGATTTCGAAACGTCATGAAAAGTATTTCCATGACGATTGATAATTGTCATGAATGAGACCATGACGTTTGGAAAACGTCAATAAAAATATATTTATGATGTTTTAAAAACGTTGTGTTTGAGACTTGTCATGACGTTTTCTAAACGTCATGAAATGACGTTTAATAACTGCAATAAAATCTTAGTCATGACTTGTCATGACGTTGAAACTTTATGGGTAGTAGTGAGACCACGTACCATGTATATGTATTAATGTCATTTAATCTTAGTCATTCACAAGATAACGTGTCCCATCTAAACCATGAAAACTATAACATGTTTGTTGTATTTAAAACTATCAAAATGATAACTTCAGATTTGTTCTACAAAATAAACGACTACAATCATTTAAATAACTAAATTAGATATCATGAAATAAAAATATGCAAAAAGTCACTTCAAAGATATTTTCTTTCGCTGGAAAATCTTTCCATCAATGCAAGTGTTTAATTTCTTCAAAAAAATGGAAGCAAAAGAAGATTGAAATGAGCCATTGGAGATGGAACACGTTGGTGTTGAACTGTTTGAACTACTGAAGCTCAGTATATAAAAAATGCACGTTTTGTATGTGGATGTTTCATGTTTGCGAGTGTGGCAAAAGGGTTACGTGCGTTTGATGCAACTGAAATAATTAAAAGAAAAGAGTAACATACGTGGTCCTCGATCGAGTTCCTTCCTTGGAACCCTAATGATCATCGCATATCATTTTCAGACCCAGAAAAGAAAACGCCATACATGTCAATTCTCTATATAGGTGCGTTGCTTCATTTATATATAGCTTCCATCAGTTTTGGTGGCTAGCTTTTCCTAATTTATTTGAACTGTACTCAACAAGGTACTGAAGAATCTGTTCCCATTTTTCGTCTGCAGTATACTGCATTGGTTAAGTTTGGTCCCATTACTATATCTTAATTCATACCCCATTGCCCAATTGTGATGCTCTAAACTCTTGAAAGAATTTATGGATTTTAAAGATTGGCGTCGGTCGGCATGGAAGTTTCCAAGGATCTAACTAGCCTACTGTATATTTTGAGTGAAAGAAAATTGCTCTTAAAGTTTCCATCCCACTTATCTAATGCACTCATGTTTCACGCAAAGTAGGAGTGAAGAAGCAAAGCCGCACTCATGCAAAATGGCTTCGGAAGCATTTTGAATTTTGAGTAGGGAAGTGAACTAACAAAAGCAGCATCCCACTTTCTTTCACAATGGATCACATAATAATATGAGTTTAAAGTAAAAGAACAATTCTCTTTGTGTAATGACATGGTTAAAGGACCAAAGGATTTCAAATTTGTTTATTCATTCAAAAATATTAACGGTTTCGATCAATGATGATAAACTACGATGAAGATAGATTGCTTAGGAAAGAGTCCGAGTCTTTATAAGAAACGTGAAAAAGAAATATTTGATTCGGAGAAACCCCTTAACTAAAATCGGCCAACTCTTTAATAAGTCGCTCCGCCAAAAAAAAAGAAACATTGACAAGAATTGTAGGTTGTAGTTAGTTTTAGGGTTGTTGAGTAATAAATGGAGTGTTGCTTTGGTTAAGCATGATAAGGTTGTTAGCCGGCATTTCAATGACTAGAGAATAGAGAGACGGATGGAGATGTACTTGTGTTCGCCTTGCTTGCTTGGACGTGCCGTTATAGAAAGTGCTTCGTGGTGATTAGACAGACAAAACCTCAGCACCCGTAACACGTTTGTTAAGGTGTCAATTGTAACTCTTGTTGGTTAGAGACTTGACTCTTAAAAGAGGCCATCATTATTTATGCGACTCTTTCTACTACGTAGGCGAATCCTCACTGAAAATGAAATCATATCACATCGCTTCTAGAAAGGCTGGTTTATGTGCTCAAATTTCAGGGGCAATTATATCAATTGCTCACACAATGATATGCAAAAGAGTGTAGGAGAAGTCATAGTGACTGGAATAAGAACACCCCAAGCGTCGATTTTGATCACATTATGAAGCAACGGATATTCAAATAACCAGTTTTCTAGTAAAGATGCTAACAATCATGATTGATTTATTTACAGATAACAAGGCTCATGCCGTCGGCTCATCACACTAACTGAGTTCCATTGTATCAAGCTTTTTTTTTCTGGTAATGTCAGGTTTTTTACATAGGGTAGGCAAACAGAGGATAGATATAGAACTAAGCTGCTACTGCAAATCCAACATTAGCGTTCCCGTAGTCGAACACTGTGTGATACTGACCCATGAAAATATCTCCCAGAATCCTGCAACATAAGCACCATATTAGTTGGTCATCCCATATCATCTTGATGAAGAGGTGATACTAGTCTTCTGAAAGTAAAAGGCCTTAACGCCACTGTCATTGGTGATATACTAAATGGAATATATTCCATCCATGTTGAGTTGTATCATCATATATGCAATAAAGGGTGAGAACCACTTTTCTTGATATAGAAATAATGAAAGCAAGTTATGCAACAACAATGATTTATATCAGTTACTGCATAAACTATTTCCATGTCATATGTAGTTGGAAGATAAAAGCAAAAAGATGCTATAAGCAGAGGTAGGCAGAGATAAATACCACAGTGGTCCTCGAGGTGGAGCCACATCTAGAGCTATAAATCCACTAAGGCATTGTGCTGCAGCTCCCTCACCCATTTTGAGAACATACTGTTCAACAAAACCAACGTTCAGAAAAATATACAATAAATTCTCAGAGTGGTAATATGTGAATTAAATGAGTGAATATTAGGACAACAAGGGCAATGATGCATATAATAAAATTTTAAATTTTAAAAGGTTAATATAATCGTAGTATGAATTTCCTTCAGCTTGAGCGCATCGTTGTAGAGATACATACAAAAAACAAGAGGGAGTATATAACAACTTGAAGCTAATCTGGCCCTAATTTAATGTAAAACATCGCAACTAAATGTACGTCACATTAAATAGTGTATAACAAATTACAGGCAGAGAAGTCATCATCACAAGTGACAGCTTGAAAGTTGAGACAGTTCCCAGAAAGTAAGTTTTTTCATGGTGTGAATTCATTGTTAAGTCTGTTCTGATACCAAAACAGCAAGGAGTAATTGTTGAGTCTGCAACCTTAGCTATAACCATTCATTCCTAACTGAAGCAGTTATTACTGCTCATTCTAACTTGGGTGGTAGATGGACCCTATGAACTTTTAAGGCTCAATAGAAGCCACTTTATGGCAAAACACAAGTTGACCTTCTACAACTAGTATCGAGTTTGTTGGGCAGCCATCATAACTTCAATGTATTTGATCATCCGTATCCTCAGAAATATGTGTGTGTGTGTGTGTGTCAATTTCCACACAATCTCGGGATCATTTTGGTAAATTCAGCATCAATACTGTTCTATATTCATTAAGACCAAAACTCAGATGGGATTTTATAAGACTCTAAGTTCATATTTTGCAGCATATATGGATGTATCGATTGCAACAGCTGATTAGATATGTGAATACTAGATTTCCAGATACTACAGCAATGAACCTCCAACAATAAAATATAGGAAAAAAGAGGAAAAGCTGGAAATCTTTTCTGTAATCAGCAAGGCACTCCAAAGAAAGATTAAATTATTTATGGTTAAGGTCATGACACCGTACCTGCTCTGGAGCAAGGTCAAATACTTTACCACCAATGGTAAATGATATAGTGGGCAAGGAGGATAGAGTGTTACATTGAACAGCTGATTCACCATTTGGACTGGGCAGTCGTTCACAGAGCTGCAAGTGCAAATTAGCATGAAATTTCCATAAAGAACTTCTCGCAGAAACATGATTATATTAAGAGTTTAATTACCTCATTTGCATAGTTCAAGATCTGCTCCTCTGTCTGATTAAGATTTAGCCTTAGCTGATTCTGTATCCATACTACTGCCATCTCACAAGCAGTACATGCAGCATCATGCACGCCATCAGATTTAGTTTCTGTATTCTGATCGACCACAGTTTCGATGCCCATACTGTAAAGATATTGACACATTTACAAAAAGATGAGAAGAGCAGTGACGAAGTTGATATGATAGTCATATTTTATTACTATCTTCGCTACAACAACATCAAGAAAATAGGTTGAACTGAATCTGACCTCACACCACGAGTCCCGTCAAAAGTACATAAACCAATTTGAGAGCAGATTCTTTGGGGTTTAACCTAGAACATGTACCCAATAGAAGAAATCAAATTAATTGCAAGGAGTTTTATGGAAAACTGGATCTTATATATTTAAATGAGAAATTAATACTGGGTTTTTAAACAAGAGAATAAAAATTAAGTACTCATATGAATTATTGTAATATACCTGAGCCAGCAACATTTCCAGTATAATTTTCCCATACTGGTCAACAATTGCCTTACATTCTTGGCTTACAATACCAGATGCTCCAATTGCATGATTTATTTGAGTGATAATGGTCTGAAAACGAGGTGTTACAATGACATTAATCAAGAATTTCTATAGACATATGGCTAAGTAAAATAAGACTTAAAATGGTTTCCAATAGATTGTTATAACTACATAATTGAAACGGTTATAAAGTTATGAAAATGGAAACCATAAACCTTGTAACTTGTACATATGTAACTGACAGGCAGAAAATTCACATCCCATTGGAAAGTCAGAGATGATCTGTGTATGTCTCCTGTCATGCTTCTTGATAATGTAAAAACTTCCTTACCTTATTCTAATTACTGAAGGAAAAACGAATATGGATGTAATTTTTTTGAACAACATACCGTTGGCCCAGCCAATAAGGAAGTTCCTGAATCAGCAATTGCTGAACAACCACTAGCGCAAAGTCCTGCGGAATGGCATGCCAATTTTTCAATACATAACAAGCAGGCTAAGAGTATATAAACTATCTATTGTTTCAGCATGGTAACGTTCTGACCACAAAAAAAAAAAAAAAAAAAATAAGGAGAGTATCAATACCAGATGATTCACCACCAATTAGCACATCCCCCATATCAAACTACAAATAATAAGAAATGATTAGTGACCAGAAGAAAAACAAAGATTACATCAAGTGGAATCAACGGTCATATTTTACCTGCCAATAGCCTTTTTGAGTCACTGGGACATATGTATGCTCACCCACATAGTGGTTAGAATCCATCCCACCAAATACAATCTCACCCCCTTCTTCCCCTTCAGTGTTGCGATTTAACCAGAATGAAAATACTGGTTCTTTAACAAGACCTTGACTGACCATATTATACCTGTTATAAAGCAAAGTACTGTCAAACAACCAACAAACTAGCATCGAGGGCTTGCAAGAGGAGGGAAAACAGTAAAAAGATCATTCACGCTTGACATAATTGGTTATGTTAATAAAGTATTTAGTTATTAAAAAGAAAAATAATGGCATATTTTAAGACTTTGAGTTTAGAGATTCAATCAACTGACTTGCTCTATTAAGAGCTAAGCATCAGTGACTTACCAGACGGGAACAGCACCTCCAACTGAGATCTCTTGGTATCCAAGTCCAAGTATGCCATCAAACTTAGCTGCCACAAATGTGATGCCAGGCTCCTTGGTTGCCTCAATAAAATCCTAAACCAGTAGTAATAGCAAAGGTTAAATCCCCAACCCTGGAACTCACTGATGTGAATTCTGTCAAAACTTACTTGATCCTTAACAACAAGATTCCCAACTGTGACATGGTCCTGGCTGAAAAAACCTGCAATTGCGCCAGTTCCATACTGTATTGCCGCAGATGTTCCTACACGAGAAATTATAGTGGAATTTAGTGCTAAACTCGCAATGTACTATGGATATTTGAACGACTCAAGGGATTGGCCATCCCCATCCCTTGTGAATACCATCAGGATGTGAATGCAGTAGACCGAGGAACAGGAAAACATACCATTCTTTGTGTGTGAACTTGATTGACTAGACTTATACTTGGAGTGAAAAAAGCAAGCAACCTGCAATTCCAAATCAAAACTGATTTCAACAAAACTGCATTTTCACAAGTTACATTACATACAACTCCTATCCAACATAACCACTCAATAAAATTACCGAGAAGTAACACTTTGCCGAGGGCACCCAAAGGTTAGAACTTCCGGTATCAAATATAACAGTAAACTTCTGGACAGGTGTGCCGATACCAATCTCCCCAAAATACTGAGCATCCATATAGTTCTTCAGTTCAACAATATCAGTGTCCCCAGAATAATCCCCACGGAGACGATACTCCTTCAAAGGAGCTCTAACACTTCCTTGTGCATTCTGAGCATTAGTATCCCTATGAATTTGAGATGTCTGATCCAATTTCACCTTTTTAAGTCCAATTCTGACCAACCCATCATTGGATGTGGAAAGCACCACATGGGTCAGTAGCAGAAACTGAAACAGAGTCACCAAACAAACCCTAATTTTGGTACCCATTTTTCAGCACTGCAAAACAAACCAGCCAAATTTGTATCACTCCTTAAAATTACCCAACAAAGTTTTTGACTTTTAAAATTCAAAAGGGTCTCAACAATAACATGATCAAGCTTCAAATTTCTGTTCTTTAATCTTTTCCACAATTTACACAGCAACCCAACCAAGCCTAGATTGCCCTAATTACTAAAAACAAAACAAAAAGTAACCTATTCACATGGAATTTGTGTATGAATAGAACCACAAGACATGAAATTGAAACACAAAAGTAAAATTTGGACAAAACTGGAATTAGGAAATTGACTTACATTCAGAGTTGATCAGAGTTGGGCTCCTGGGAGAAGACGAACACTGAAATAACGAGGAAAATTTAAGTCACAGGACAAGTATAGAAGCGAGGGAGGTTCCTCTACGTTGCGGTGTAGGTAGTCACACTCCTGATGTGGTCAAAGCTAGTTGATCGAACGGTTTAGATTTTGTTGCAGATGTGAGATGGTGACGTTTCGTGTTTCTATTGGGTTTTAGGTTAGGGAGTGTGGGAGTTGGGTTGGAGGCAACCGCGAGTTCCCGTCGCTGGCCCACGTCACCGTGTCACCTACCAGTCTAGTTTGAAACTTAGATACTGGCGCCTTTATGTGAGTCTGAAAGGTTATAAAAGGCCCACGAAACAGGCCCATAAATAAGTTGCTGGATCGTGTTCATCGTGCCGTTGGGTTACAGGTACATGTTACGACTCACCGACATATATAAAAGTGAGTGAGTTGAAAGGATTAGAAGAAGAAAAAATTGTGCACTAGGGTTTGGATTTGCATCACGTTGATCTTTGAAGATGTTGAGTTCGGATCTCTTGATTATTTGATAGAAATAATAAAGATATTTACCAACTGAAACCGAAATCTAACTTAGCCGACATAAGAGTACCCGTATAAGCCATATCAAATAGCCTGGAACTAACTACATTTACATAGACTCCATATGTAAACCACACATATGAGATAACTAGACAAGGTCGAACATTTTGTGATCTTGATGATACAAACCTACATAATGTGTTCAACATAATGTCCCAACGAACCAAGTAAATTTTTGAAGAAAATGCGTAACAAGATTTAGGGGTTGGATTTCTTAGTGTTCCAAATAATGCTACAATAATTTTAACTAACAAACCACTCCTGCCAGTGTCCATCTCTCACTGTCAAACATCAACTCTGAACTCCAAACACCGTTCACAATCCAATCATTCATATCAGAGCCATCAGTGCATCAATGCAGAACGATGTGACTACGAAAATGGGACGCCAAATCTGTGAAACTAAAGACCCTTTCAGGTGCTCGAAAATGGCAAAAGATGATGTCAAACGTGACATGAAAAGAAACCGAAAAAAGAAAAAACTGTGACCAGCAAAAACCAAGAAGTCTTTTTCTTTCTTTCTTCTTAACGTGTCAAACTAATCCCATCCCTGTTTGAGGTCACTCCCACTCCCAGACGTTTTTGTTGACTCTTCGATTGACCGCCATTCATATAACTCCAAGCAAAAGGAAGGAATATAAACCCTAATTCCCTTTTGTTCTTTTCCCCAAATCCCTATTTTCCCTTATCTTTTCCTTTGTTCTTTCCCATCTAAAGGCTCCTGTTTGCTCTTTATAGGAAAACATGGAACCTTGACATATATAAACAATGGCTGCCAAAACTCCAACCCCTCCATTTCCGCATACAAACAAGAACTGGAAAACCAACTTGCATTCTTAGCTCTTCCATTGTTTTTTTCCTCAACACTTTGTAATGACATATAATTTGGACATATTATTAGAATAACAAAAGATTGGAAACCCATGTTTAACATTTATCCCCTCCAATCCCAAAAAAAAAAAAAACATGTATATTTCTCACTTTCTTTTCATCCCCCCTCCCCCAAAAAACAAAGAGAAAGAAAAACCTAAAAGGAACAAAGAAAAGTGGCTTTCTTTAGATCCTTGGAAAACTGGATTTGCTAATCTTACTGCTGCAATTTGCTGCTGTTGTTTCCATTGCTATTGTTGTTGTTTGTGTTGTTGTTGGTAGAATTGTTACCAATGTCGTTTGGATGAGCATTTCCAAGGATGGAGGTGATGGCGGCTGCTAGAGCTGCAGTGAAGGTTGGATCAGCTGCGATAGCGGCAGTGGCCGCACTGACAGTATCTGCCAATGAGTTCTGCTGCTGTCCTTGCTGAGCTTGCTGGGGTTGGGCATTACGGTCCATGTCCTGTGACATTTGAAGGCCGGAGAACTTAGACTGGTTGTAGAGCGCCTGACCGAAGATTTGGGGCAGCAACGAGGCAGGTCCGTTGGTCTGAGACGGGTTCGGGAATGGGATGTTAAATTGACCTGGTGGCCTTGGGAACTGTAACGGGTTTGGAGACTGTGTTAAGTCCAATGTGACAGTAGGAAATGGAGCTGAGGCTGAGATTGTAGCCATGCTTGAGGAGCATGGGAGGATGGTCCTTGTGAGGAAGCTAGAGTCCATTAGGCCATCGGCGCTTGGCATAGACCCGGAGAGCAACATCCGGGCTGCCGATGATGTGGTTGATGCCATTGCCATGGCGGCTGGTGGCAATGGGTGGTTGTGATTGCCTTCATATGTTGTGACCAGGATTGTCCTATCGTCCGCACATCTTTGTACCTGTTTGATCAATATAGTAATTCAACTTAATTAATAAATTCGCAATGTAACAGCATATCATCATAAGCTCAAACAAGAAAAACAACCTTGTTAGTACAAAAAAAAAGAAGTGCTTACTTGCTTTCGAACTGGGCAACCAGCAGCCATGGTGCATCTGTAATAAGCTCGAGGACATGGGTTTCCTTTCGCCATCTTTTGCCCATACTTGCGCCATTGACATCCATCAGTGATCTGAAACCAACAAATTTCTTCATTAACAAACATTTTGGTTGAATATCAAGCTAACATTTCAATCGAAATTAGACTAACCATGGTCGCCTCTGATCGAGCTCTTACAGAAACCCGAGCCTTCCTCATTGTAGCCTCAGCTTGATCAACCTCCTTTGGAGAATTGAGCCTCGGAACTTTGTTAGGTCCCCAACTCTGCGTTTGTTGATCAGGACTCTCCTCTCTCCCACTAATCCCCCTACCGAATTCCTTCTTCACCTGATCAAACGCATGCCCCTCATCACCAACATGCCCCGCACCAGTCTTCCCATCGTCTCCTGATCCAGACCGTTCCCGGCTTCTCTCATCCGACGAAGACTGTGACGGCTCTTCGGCATCCCCATTTGCAGCCAAACCAAGATCCATAAACTGCCTCGGAACCACTACCTGCGATCCATTGCCAGTATTAACCTTCTTTTCTTCCACTTCCGCACCGTTGTCAGCCTTCTGGTTTTGCATCAAACTCAGCAAATGCACTTGTAGAGCATTGTAATTGGTAGTAACCTGACTAAGCATCCCTCTTAACCTTTGATTCTCGCTGTTCATCCTCTCCAGCTCAGCTTGAAGAACCGCCAGCTGCAAACAAAGTGAAATCGAAAATTAGCAAATTAACAAAAACCCAGAATTTCTCATCCACCATTGACATAAATTAAAGACTCAAAGGTTTTTTCTTTGTCTTTTTTCACGTTGGTATTTACCTCACTTTTAGCTCTTTTATCCTCCAAGCTCGACGAAATGCCATCATCCACAACCGACTGATCACTGCTGGTGTTTGTTATAAGAAGATTCAACCCAGTCTGCAAAACCTCACAAACAGATGAATCAGCTAAAACCAATACAGTGATATAAAAATTATAATATAAAAACATGTGCATGTTCATCAAACAAATAAACAAATGGGGTTAGTCTCAGAAACCCAAAAGCTTCAGGCTTTAGAAAACCCAGAAAGCTAAAAGGCTCGGGGGTCCATAACAATGGCCCCCACTTGTTTAGAGCCCAAAAAAAAAGGGTGGTGGCTCACGTTAAGGTTGAAATCCATGCCGGAAGGGCCGTCGTCGAAGTCCATTTTGTCAGCGGAAGCTTCCTCGGCGGCAGCCTTGTTGTTGTTATCGGCGAAGAAGTCCCGCTCGTCTACGACCTTGCGCTGGTTGTCGTCCGACTGCGGCGGCGAGCTGAGGAGGGTGTCGTTTTCGCGGTCGTCGGTGCAGTTGAGGTTGACTGAGAGTTGCAGAGTCTGGGGCGGCGGCGGAGGAGGAGGAGGAGGGTTGTCCATGGAAGAAGAAGAGAGGTGGTGGTAGGTGGTAGAGGTGGGACGAGGGTAGTGATCTTGGAAGGAGTTGAGGACTATGGGTTTGTGGAGAGACAAGTAGGCAATTGGATCTGAATCAATGGAGAGTCCACCTCCTTTGGCCATAAAATTATAGGGGAAGGAGTAAGACTAGAGAGAGAAGAATGAAGAGGTGAATGTGTGTAGGTGTAAGAGTCTGTGGGAGTGTTGAGAAAGAGAGTGCAGATGACTAGGCAATAAAAGAGGGAGGTTGGACTTTGGAGAAGAAGACCACCCCAAACCAAAAACAAAAACAAAAACAAAAACCCAAACCCAACAAAAAAGTAAAAAGAATTTCAGTCAGGATCAGCAAGAGACTACTACTACTATGTTGTAGTTTCTTGCTTCATGACTAGTTGTGTATGGTGTGTTGAATATTGTATTGGATTAAGCTAGAGAGAAACAAAAGAGAAATGGAAAATGATAAAGATGAGGGGAAGTTAGGAGAGGTATTAATGGGTAGCAAGCAAGTTGGATATTTGCTTTCTAAGAGGAATCACATGAGTGATGACTATAAATGAGTGATCCTTGAGCTATCACAAGTTATCTTCATGGTGAAAAATTTCAAAATGGGGCTATATTTGGTTTGGTCCAAGAGTATATATCCTAAAAGACTTTGCTGGGAATTTATATTATGAATGAGAATTTATCAAAAAATAAATAAATATTATGAATGAGAATGGTGAATACTTAAATTGGAATTTAGAGCAGGATCATAGTATTTGAAAATTCAAAACAAATTTGAAGTTTATTTGTGATACTTTTAATTATTAATTTGGGATTTGACGTGTTGTATCAGAAAATGGAAAGAAATTCAACCATTGTTTCATTGTTTTACTAAAATATAGGACTTTTATTTGTTGATGATATTATACGAGGGGTGCATAACAATTATCTCGAGTATGCTTACGAGAAATTTTTCTGTCCTCCAGGAGGACCACATCAACATCTCTAGTGGTCTTCCTTGGCCAATAGGAAGTCGTCATGTAGTATTTTTTGACATGTCATAATAAGATAAAACAATTAGTCAATTACTGTATTTAACTTAAGTAAATCCAACTTTTTCTTTAAAAAAACTAAAGTAAAACCAAACAAGATCAAACGGAAAAAAAAAAACAAAAGATATAGGGGGTTCATCTCATCTCCTTACTGAAAAGAAAAAAAATTAGATCTCCATGGTAGTTCACTAAATTAAGATCACTCGCTTAGTACAATAAACATTCTAGAAACTCTTTTGTTAGGAAAGCAAACTGTGTGGCTCATCGTCTAGCTACCTTGCTACTTATGCACAAATTGATGATTTTTGAATGAAGATCGAGACTCCTCCTATAACTGAGGACGTTCTCTTTAAAGACCTATGTAAGCGTACGAGAAATTTTTCTGTCCTCCAGGAGGACCACATCATCATGTCTAGTGGTCCTCCTTGGCCAATAGGAAGTTGGCATGTAGTATTTTTTAACATGTCATAATAGGGTAAAACAATTACTGTATTTAACTTAAGTAAATCCAACTTAAAAAAAATGAATTAAGTAAAACCAAACAAGATAAAAAAAAAATATAATAAAAAAAAACTCAAATCTAGGGTTCATCATCTCCTTACCAAAAAGAAGAAGAAAAAATCTCAGATCTCCATGGTGGTTGAAAGAGGATGGAGGTCGAAGAAACGGACAAATAAAAACTTTAAATTGATTTTTGGAGATCAAATTTAGATTAGCTGGAGTTTAAACCGAAACAGGTAAACAACAAGGAGATTTGTATGTCTTCGGAGCTGGCCAATAAAAGATTTGTATGTCTTCGGAGATTTGTATTAGTAAACCCTTCACATTTCTTTCAAATGTCCCAATGTTCTCATATGATGAATCGAAATAATGAAAAGAAATCAAATAGTCCCTGCAACCATCTAAGTAGAGCAATCTTCTTTTGCACTAGTAAAATTTAAAGAAAGTTGTTTTGTTTTGTTCAACTTATTGGAACAAAATCGAGTTAAACGGATTAAGTTACGAAATGGACGCCTTTCTTAGTACATGTCGTTTTCATTTTGATCTATATTGCATATTCATTAGCGGTAATTGCTCCTTAGTTTCTCATTTTTCCCCTTAACATAGTTAATCTTCCATTTCTTGTTATAAGTATGAATTGTCGTGAAAGGTACATCCGTACATGTAACATAGCTGGTTAGCAGTGAGTCGTTTTTTTGTTCCCTGCCTTTTGCATAGGTTGTGAATTGTCATTTTGACTTTCCCATACTTATATCATGTAATTGTATCTAAATTGGTTATAAATGCATTTCTCTTTTATAAAAAAAAATTAAAAAAAAAAAAAACCATAGTTCTATCTAATTGCCTTCTTCTTTAACCCAAACACCAAGAGCTGAAGTGGTCGAGATGGTAAGGTATTAAGCAACTCTCTTGGTCTTGGGTGAGTCCGTGCAAAAAAAAAAAAATCGTGTGTACAATTGTCATCATCAATAGTAGGTGTGCATGCGAAAGGTTGAAACATAAATAAGAAACGGTTGAGGACACCTTAGTGACTGATTGGAGGCTGTAATTTTCTTTTTCCTTCAAAAGCTTTTTCTCTTCGCCGAAAAAGAAAAACCATGAAACCTAAGGAAAGTTATTCAAATAAGAAGAGAGAAGAAAAAGAAAAGAAAAGTTATTTGAAAAGCTGGTACACTCTTTAATGCTGGGTGCGCGCCACATCATAGTTTATGTTTTATCGTTTAATTAACACTAGCCATTTACCCGAACAATTGCACGAGATCACCGTCAACTGTAAAGAAACCTGAGAGGTTAATTTTAGTTTAGTTCTCCTCAATCATCTTTATGTTTTAATTTTTTTGTTTATTTATTTTCTTGTTTAATATAATGATCTTTGTTTTTATAGAAAATTTCATATAAGTCACATTCTGAACATTTTCTCCTACATAAGTCCACCATAACAGTTTTACTCATATAAGTCCACTTTTAAGGCTAAATCTGTTATTTTACTTTTACGATGTACCTAAAATGCCCTCCTCTCCTTTACACCAATTCTCTTTCTCTCCCTCTCTCTCTC
>NC_020491.1:10051279-10063560 GCF_000184155.1 Fragaria vesca subsp. vesca
GCTTTTGTAGGCGGTGGTAGTAGCTTTTGTAGCTTGTGGTAGTAGTTTTGTTGGCTGGTGGTAGTAGTCTTTTGTTTTCATCAGAAACCTCACAGTAGTAGCTTTTGTAGGCGGTGGTAGTAGCTTTTTAGCTTGTAGTAGTAATTTTTGTCATCATCGGAGGTCGGCCGGAAACCTCGCCGGAGGTCGGTCGGAAATCTCATCGGAGGTCGGCCGGAAACTTTTGTAGTAGCTTTTGTAGGCGGTGGTAGTAGCTTTTATAGCTGGTGGTAGTAGCTTTTTTAGCTGGTGGTAGTAATTTTTGTCATCGTCGGAGGTTGGCCGGAAACCTCGCCGGAGGTCAGTCGGAAATCTCGCCGGAGGTCGGCCGGAAACTTCGCCGGAGGTCGGCCGGAAACCTCGCCGGAGGTCCGCTGGAAATGTCGCCGGAGGTCCGCCGGAGACTGTTCCGAAATGAGAGTGGTTGTTGACTTTTTATACTAGTGGCATTCTTGTAAATATAAAGGAGAAAATCTAATTTTTTTGTTGGATGGCAGTCTGTAATTATGTTGAACTTTAATACTTAATACAAAACTTTATTTAGACTTGGGTGGACTTATGTGGGTAAAAATGTTGGGGTGGATCTATGTGGGAAAAAATGTCTCAAAGTGGACTTATATGTAATTGGCCCTTGTTTTTACTTATCTTAGTTTGTCTCATTAATAATAATTATGACAGTTCACAATTTGGTGAATTTTTTTTACTATTGACTTTATTATAGTAAAGATTAGGAAATTAATCAAATTATTGAATCATGTATTGTAGAACAAGTAATAAACATGTGTATAATGACTGAGATGTGTCAATCATCCTCATACCTTTAGGCCTTTCTTAATTCTCATGATAATGTACTGTTTTTATTTTCTAATGAGGGACTAATGGGGATGATTGTATAGCATTGCTTATGAAAATAAAATGCTAACAATGTCCGATATTTTGCCCTTTTGGTCCTTTCAGAAATATTAAATTAGTACCAATCTCAACTCAAATACGGTATCTAATTTCACATCGGTATCTAGAACAAATTTTGCCCATTTCTGCACCAGTGACAGTCGTCGGAAGAGAGAGAGAGAAAAGATTTACGCGTTCCCCGATTGGCCCGGCGCCTCTCGTGGAAAGCTAAGTCTGAGTCAACGGTGGAAGACTCAAGGCTTTCCGGAAACAGACACGTAGCAGCAGTAAGCAGATCCGGACCATGGACTCCATATCCTATGATGGACCGGATCCTTTGGTTGTCAACTATTTTTATCCTTTTGGATTTTTCTCATTATCTTTTACTGTTTGTTTGTTTTTTTTTTCTTTTTAAAATCTGGTTTAGTCTTGGATCTGGCGTCTTAAACTAAAATAATTGGTAATGCAAATTTGAAAATAGTGGTCCTTTCTGGGTCAGAGTCTTGACTCTGTTTTTGTCCCTGGTCCAATTTCTTCTTTATCTATCTATAAAGACAAAGTGATAATGGTTTTATGCGGTAAATTATTCTGGTAAATTATTGCTGAAAATCCTTTTTGCATTGTCTAATACGCAAAGTATTGGATAATATTAGACGACCTTTAGGATATAATATATAGAGCATATAAATAGACTCATATGAGCTTCATTTTCTTTGTTCTTGTGTATATATATTAAAATTAAACAGCATTGTATCGCGTATGTGTGGTATGTATGTGCATAAAAAGTGAAGTGAGGAATTCAAAAATGGTAGGTGAATGAATAGTGTACATGATGTTTGCTCAACCGCTACACCGATATAAAGGAGTGACAAGTTTATAATTAGCATACACATCTCATATATACTGATCATAACACTTGTGTTACGTTTCTAATGACACATATACACGCTGAATTGTTGCAACGTAAAATAAAAATTATGAATATGAAAGAATTAATGTCATTTTATTTTTCTCTAAATCAAAGACACATATACACATAAATCAAATTGTGCCGATGTTTGTTTGGTGATGCATGTTAGGGTATCTTTATGTATAAGAATAAAATTAAAGGGAAAAAAAATCTTGAGATTTCACAGTGATGGCCGAGATTCCATTCTAACCCATGTTAAATATTTTTAATCAATCAAATGCTTGCAAATCAAGTTAATAAGATCCATCTCCACTCTTTTGCATGATGCAAAAGTATGGATCGATCGAGTCAATGAAATGAAGGAAAGGGTGCCGCATTGTTTGAACTTTGAAGCAGTTCAAGTCGTCAGAAAGAGCAAATATGGGTCTTCCATGGACGATGTTAATTAACCAGAAATTAAAGCTAGCTTGTAGCAAGTTGCATGCAACTCATTATCAAACTTTGCTTCATTTGTGATTCTACGTGAGTCATGTGAACTGTAATAAGTTCGAGGCCGGTTGCCAAATTGAAGCTTATCGTATATATATTTTAATATTTATACACGTACACGGGACCAGAAAGAAAGAAACCGGCCAGACTCTTCTTTGAAATTCATGGCCGGAAAGCTAATTGCTTGGCTGTTATGCAAAGAGAATCCACAAATATCAGCTAATCTGCCAAAGAAAAAGGTTCGGCAGCTGTTGAAAGAGAACTTAGATGGTGAAGACCAGAGATGTATAAGACGTTTGATTTGAAAAGTGGAAGAAAAAGTTTAATTTTGTGCGAGAGAAATTGCAGCACTAAAATGTGATTCAATTAATCCAGATGTACATGTTTCTGGTCATCACCAGAAAGTAGAAGCTAGCAAGTACTTTTTCTCGATCTGTAGTACTGCTTTTGTGTGTTCTACTAGTCCATCATGAGCATTTGAGCGGTTTACGAAACCTTAGAGTTGTCTTCCGAAAGAGAAAAGAGAAAAAGAAAAGTAAAAAAAGAGTGTCTGGAAAGCCAAAGCTTGTCTGCAAATTAAGCAGAGAAGTCACGGCTGGAAATCGTTTCTAAATATATTTGCCATATGCTTTTCTAGTGTGATTGTTTTTGTTCAATGTGAAATGGCCATGGCCTGGAATCCATCGAGCACTTTTTATGTTTGATGCGACCTATCTGATGCCTTATGTTTACTATAGTAATTTGAAGCTAGCGTACATGGCTAATGAAGGTTCATAAGATTGGCAAGGTACCTGCTTAAGTGAAACTCCCACCCAAGTTCGAGTCCCAACAATCACAAGTCCCATATTGATAGGTTGTTGACTTCCGAGGACCTGCGGAACACTAATTTGAAGCCAAGCCTACCTTGAGTGCAATATATATGCTAGCAAAGAAGGCTAGCTACTACATATATACGATCTCAAACTTTTGATCATTGCAAACTGCTTTTGTTGTTTTAATGTTCGTATACACATCCATTTTCTTTCTACGGTTAGGAAAGATCGACCGGCGGCACCGACAACTACAGAATCGCTTTTCTACCAGCTGACTTTTGTTTGAATGTTTATATGTTAGTTTTGCTTTCAGGCCGTGCATGGAGAAGGCTGGGAGAGAAAGAGGGAAGACCTCCTAATCATTCAGTGAATGCGGCTTTGTTCTGGTTTGTCTCTGCT
Organism: Fragaria vesca subsp. vesca; assembly: GCF_000184155.1. Classification (NCBI taxonomy): domain Eukaryota; kingdom Viridiplantae; phylum Streptophyta; class Magnoliopsida; order Rosales; family Rosaceae; genus Fragaria; species Fragaria vesca. The sequence continues at coordinate 10,054,820 of NC_020491.1, forward strand.
TCAACCAAACCCTAGCGAAAAAGCTATCGTTGTTATAAGACCTAACTCGAATGAATAGTTAGGTCCAGTGAAATAAACTAATTAGGAGAAACGGCCTAAATCTTCAGAAACCATCAAAGGCTAAATTATAAATAATCAGAAACTAATGTACAGTATGATAGTTTATCATCATGATTTTCTAAATGAAGATTTTTAACCAGCTACTGATGCATACATTAACTTGTTTGAAAAGCAGACCTAGCTAGCAGTCTAGCACGCAATAGTAATTAGTTTATATTACATTAAAATGTGCTGTAAATTTCTTCAACTTTTTCTCCTTTTATTTGGTCTGAAAAATGTGCTGTAGATAATTCTCAGCAACAGAGAAATGAAACAGTCGTTATAATTTGATATGATTGATTAGCTGGGCTGCTGGAGAAGACTATATATATGCGTGCATCCATATATCTACCAACTTTAAAATACATAACAAATTAATGATCTGATGAAAATGATATGCATTGTGAATATATAAGAAATCTGGAAATATTTGATTCAAGAAAATTAAACTGATCGATCGGTTTGAGGACTCTGCCTGAAAGAAAATGTTATTTTTAACAACTAGCTAGCAGCAGCGGAGATTTAAGTCGATTAATATCAAGCATGTTATAAACGATGGAACAACGTGTATGATTTTCATACCATATATAATTAAATTAGGACATCGTTTTCATTTAATTTTTTTTTAATATATTTCATCCATACTTCCAGCTTTAAATTAATTATCAGCAGAAACACACTGTTCTTGATTCAACAATACTAATATGTCGATCATTTTGTCAAAGTTGAAATAATTTGTTTTCTCTCATAGTTCATATTAGTTAATTAGTTAAGCCGATTTTCAGAGCATTTGCAGATCGACGCTAACTAGGAAGGAAAAAAATATTTGTAAGTCAATTTGGCTTTTTACAGATAAACCAATCATTCTGTCATCTGTTCTCTGCTCCCTCATGAGGGCTTTGTTCATGGTTAGCTCGATCTGTGTTTCTTTTATAAGAGGTCTCTCTTTCAAAAAGGAAAACAAATCAATCTGTCATCTCTGAAATATAATTATATACATGTTCATATATGAAAGAAGGCATCTAAATCCCATCACTTATTGTAAACCTAACTAGAAACTTGCTCCCTCTTTTGTTATTTCCTTTGTGAATTAATTGTGCTCCATGCAACTTACCTTGCCCTTTAAAACTGATGATTAAGCCAATACCCCAACCATATCACCATGAGAGTTAGTGTAGTTCTTTATGCCCAATCAAGCAACTGGGTTTAACAAGTCAGAAAAATGTTACCAGTCAGAAAAAGAACCGGAAAGAAATAGGAGATTGCAACTGAAGAGTAGCTAATTTTGGGTTTAAATTTGATGTGGAAAGAATTAGAAGAAGGGAGAAATGCAAGTCATATATGGCCATTAGGTATGACTAGATCATAAACACTAATAATTTCATTAACAATATTAAGAATTAAGACCAAGAATTCATACCTTCAAAAAAAAAGACCAAGAATTCATAGTACTCACCTAGTCAAGAGGAAACAAAGTTGTTAATATATATGGTCCCTTGCATACAAAATTAAAAGTCTCTTCATCTACTCAATAATTTTGCTTTAGTTAAACAACTGGCCGGGTTACTAGCCGCTAGCACCACCAATACATGCATACACCTACAACACGATTACATATACAATACCTAATGTACAAGCACTTTTAAGTCTAGTTAATTTGACTATTTGAGAAGGTGCTTATGTATAGAGTTCGGATCAAAAATAGAGATAAATACTCTTAATCACGAAACATCTACGACTTAATTAAAAAGTAATTCTTCTTAGGATTGCGATTGTACTCATTGTAAAATCATTTCCAAGCGGCCATCTTCATCCAAGTACAATGTCTCCGATGTTTGAAAATTGTCACTTCGTTCTCAATTATTCAAACACAAATGACGTTAGGAAACATGTGAAGGTCCATTTCCCCTCCCTCTTTATGCGACTTGTGGCCATTTTAATCATGTTATAAATATAGGCTGCAGATTGCAGAGAAATTAAAATCCGTCACAGAAAAAGATGCATATGCGGTTCATTTGGATTATGTCATGTGTATGCAATTGAAAAAGATGCAAGAGGTTGGACACTACTAAACTAAATAGTTGGTATGCAATTGCAGTCCAAGGCAGTAGTTAAACAGTCTTATTCTCCAGAATTCACATCTTCATCAACTTGCTTACATGCATTTATTTGAACCATACCAGTCGGCTCCGGGAGCCTCTACAGTCTTCGGGCCACACTAGAAGCATTTCATCTTGGAGCTAAGATATCTAGAATCATCAATCTAAGAATAGATTGATTATACAAAGCGGATATAAATAGAGTAACTGTGATAGTAGTGTTAGGGAAACCATAGAGTGGGTAATTACAAGCACACAACTTAAACGCCTCGAGTCTCAATGAAACACCCACACCCAACTGATGGATGTGTACTAACTTGCAACCACTGAGTAGCATATGATGGGTAGATAACACTACTGTGCTCAAGCAGACAAATGGCGGGCCATCCATGATTGGAAGCGAGACCAAGCGAGCTGAACTGCAGCTTCATCCTCATCAGGCATTCCCATGCCTTTTCTGCGCTTCACACCGTCTTCAGACCTATTCATGAAAGCATGGGCATTGCCTGGATACAGGTGCACCTCATATGGGACTCCTGAGGCTTTCAGCTTCTCCTCCAAAGACTTGGCAGCCTGAAAATCAAAATACAGTGATACGATGAGTCTATTTTTAATATATATATATATATATATATATAATTTTTTTTTTCTGACGGATATAGTTCTTCAAGTACTCTAGGAAGTTAATCACTAGTGCTGTCACATCAGTTATAATATGTGTCACCATTATTCATTATTTAACTTCCATAGTTAGATGATGTTTAGGAGTGAACACGGATGGAACACTCAGGCCACCAGTGACCATTCACCGTTTCCAGTAATCCTACTTATGGCTCATCCCATAATGGTTAGAGCGGAGCTTGACAGTAATTTAACAGGAAAGTAGATGGAAGAGGAAAACAGTTTTGAAAATACGGTTGTTTTAACTTAAGTTGTACAGTTTCCAGTACATGGAACTAGGCAACCTATGAACTGCAATGAAGGTTGCTTGTGCCTGCTCAAAAGAAAATTGAAGTACAGTAGAAAAAAATCCAATATCCCCATCGTAGTTCTACATATGAATTGCAAGTTGAGCTTCTTATAACAACTACAAGACTTCCCCACTTCACTTCTTGGGTTTTCCTTCTTCGGTTTCACATGAGTGGTTTACGTATTCTAGTTCAACTAGACTATTCCTATGAGCATTTTGTCCAAAATCACAACCAAGGCGCTCAACAAACTAAGCAAAGATACCAGAAATCTTCAGAACTAAAAATGATGTTGAAAGAAAAGCACTTACCGTTACATCTGAAAAGCCAACAAAACTATCAAGCTCTCCAAAATGAGCCTGAATAGGAGCCTTAGCTTGAGCAGGATCAGCAAGCTCTGATGATGGTACTCCATAGAATGCAACAACAGCATCGACCTCTGGGACCAAAACAGAACTTGCAATTGAGAGAGCACCCCCCATGCAAAATCCAGTAACACCAACCTATTTTGATCAAGAAGTGTTTAGCAATTACAGTGGTAGAGGAGGACCAGTGACATCACAGAATTTCATGATATATACTGTGCATCAAGGGATCTTTGGTAAGAATCCTTCAAGTAAAAACAGTTGTGAACTTACTATTATGCATGACGTTGGTTTGGACATACAACTCAAATTTACAAATCCAAGCACCTAATCTATATTTTGGATGAAAGAGAGGTACACAAAGAATTTATTGTCTGAGCCTGACACATAGTATAGCCAAATTTTATAACGATTCAAGTCTTACAGACTGGATATATGTTTTGTTTTCTGCTTTGTTATATGGACAAGTTTACAGATCTTTCACTGTTTCATATGAATGTTATCTTATTATTCCCTCATGTCTTCCGTATTCCGATTTACGTTGTCTTTAAGTTGTTTAACATGTAGATATATTTGCATAATTACAAAAAACCAGCTGAAAGTTGTAGCTTTTAAGAAACTCATTTTTAGTTTAAACAAAAGTAGACCCAGACATACCTTCTTCGAACCATTTGCTTTCAGCCAATTAACTGAAGCCTGGATATCCTTTACCGCGCCTTGCCAGTCAAGACCATCCATCAAATGTTGTGCTTCAGCAACATCCAAACCAACCTTTCCCCGATACAAGCTGGAGTAACAATGCAAGAAGACATTAGCAATCAAATGCAGCAAATAGTAAAACAAGCATGCTCATAACTTCAACAAGAATCAAGTAAGCTCAACGAACTTACTCAGGGATAAGTGCCTTGAATCCAGGAGCAAGTTCAGAAATTTTGACAGCGTGGTTCTTTATCTCAAAATCTACACCCCACCACTCTTGAAGTACAACAATCCCAGGAGCATCTTCTTTGCCAACAATATATGCATCAAATGCCTGTCAACATACAAAACAAACAAAGAAGAACGATACACAATTCAGTAGCAGCCAAAGATTATTATGTTCAACAAATACAATCTCTAACACCTAAAGATAACCCAACTTCATACTGTCTTTCACGAAAACTTTTGCATGATCACATCATATCATACATGAATATCGACACACTAGTGAGACTACATTACTTTGCGGACTTAAATTGTGAACTGAAAAACTGAAAAAATGTGCTACACTGATGAAAGATCAAATCTTGGGGAGCATGAACAGAAGGTAAGGTTGCTAGTCAGCACTCACAACATGGGTCACTTTTGAACAATGAACTATAGAACTACCAAATTAAACAGAAACCCATTTCAATTCCACCCTAAAAGATTCCAACTTTACAGAGAAACCAATCAATACCTAATACCCATCACTTCAAATTGTCCAGAAACTCCACACAATCTCTAACAAAACCAAAAAATTACCACAATACAGCAAACCCAAGAATCAAAGACCCACAGTATCGTCTCTCTGGATTTGGACTTTCTTGAATGGCCCAGCAGAATCAGCCATGGCGCGAATCGAGAACCTAGAACGCAAAGGAGAGAGTGAGAAAGTTGAGTTTGGTAGAGACTTGGAGAAGGCTCTGGAAGCTGCTGATCTCAAATTGACAGCAACCGCAGCTAGCATTCTTCACTGTGGTTTTACCCGACAAAGTGGGGTTTATAAATATCGTCACTGACCCAAAACGACGTCGTTATGTCACTGAAAAATTAGGGATTTGAATTCAATTTTAGGGATTTTGTATGAAGATACGATTTTTAGTTTGCAAGAATCAGTCTTTATGGTACAGTCAGCCGAGTCTTTGCTTCAGCTACTCCAAAGCTTCATCAAAAACCCAAACCATTCCCGCCTAATCACCAACGGTCATCTCCTCCATAACCCAAACCCTAATTCCTCTTCAAAATGGAAGACTACTCTTCTATTAGTTCTATACAACGCTCTGATCAGAGCCCACCTCGGTTTTGGCCAATCCCAGAAGAGCCTTGTTCTCTTTACCCAAATGCTTTCCCGCCAAGCCCAACCCAACAGCCACACCTTCCCTCCGCTCGTCAAATCCATCGCCGGCGGTGGCGGGTTGCTCAGTTCCGGTAGGGCCCTCCACGGACAAGTAGTGAAACGCGGCGTTTTGGGTGACCCATTTGTGCAAACGTCGTTTTGTGAGGTTGTATGGTGAGTTTGGGGAAGCGTGGGATGCACGGAAGGTGTTTGATGAAATGTCTGAACCGTGTGTGGAGGCGTGTAATGCGATGGTTGATAGTTTGGGGAGGAATGGGGACATGGGTGGTGCGGTTTTGATGTTTGAAGGGATGGAAGAGAGGGATGTGGTTTCGTGGACGAGTGTGATTAGTGGGTTTGGGAGGAATGGGAGGTTTGGTGAGGGGGTTTGGTTTTTCAAGAGGATGATGGTGAGTGGTTTTGTGAAGCCAAATGAAGCTACTTTTGTTAGTGTGCTATCTTTGTGTGCGAATTTGGGAGGGTTGGGGTGTTTATATTGGGGGAAGCAGGTTCATGGGTATGTTGTTAGGAATGAGGTTATGTTGAGTGTGTTTATGGGGACTGCGTTGGTGGATCTTTATGGGAAGTCGGGTTGTTTGAGAAGTGCTTGGAGTGTTTTCGAGAAAATGAAGGTTAAATAAGTTTGTACATGGAACACAATGATCTTGGCATTTTCTTTGAATGGGAGGGAGAAGGAGGCTTTGGAGTTGTTTGAGAAGCTGAAGATGGAAAAGAGGTTGTGGCCTAATGAGGTTACATTTGTTGCAGTTCTCACAGCTTGTGCTTGTGGGAATTTGGTGAAGTGTGGTTTGGAGTTGTTTAAATCAATGCCCAAGGACTTTGGGGTTGAACCGATAATGGAGCACTATGGTTGTGTGGTTGATCTCCTAGGCAGAGCAAGACTTTTCAAAGAGGCAACTGAACTTCCTAAAATCATGCCTTTTGAGCCTGATGCTTCTGTGTTGGGGGATCTTTTGGGTTCTTGTAAGATTCATGGATCCACTGAGCTGGGAATTGAAGTTGGGAAAAAATTGATTGAGTTGCAGCCAGAGCATTGTGGATGATACTTGGTTTTGTCAAACATTAATGCTGGGAACGAGAGGTGGGATCATGCTGCTGCTGTGAGGAAAGCAATGGTACATGCTGGAATTCAGAAAACTCCAGCCTACAGTATGATTGATGTAAGGTAGAATTTGTGCCCACATTATCTCTGCAATGACGAATGAAGATGACGGCAGTTTTTCTCAAAATATCCAGAGGCTGGGTTTCATGATCAAGTTCCAATTAGATTATGTTAAACATCATCAGCAAAACCACTGGTATGAGTCTTAAGACTAACTCTTATCTAGATTTAAAATGCACTTTGATTGCAGTAGGGAGGGTAGACTATGTTAGACTGATTTGCTTCCGTTGCATTTTCTTTTTTTTTTCTTAGACTGAGTGTGTGATAACCTAAAGACTCATTGTCATTATTGGTTATTACTATTTTAGCACTAAGCCAGCTTAGCTTAATACCTTAATACAAAACTCACCAGAACATGGACATTTATTTAACCTTGGGAAGTTGTCATGGAAAGAAACTCAAAAGCATATTTAAACCTTTCCTTTGTGCAAGAAACAAATCCTTCTCACTAGACCATCAGTGATTGAGCAATATACAGTAGAAAGGACTAAGTCCTTCCTGTCAATAGAAAAGAACTAAAGAAGAATATCTATGTTGACATACTGGTGTCCTTCCAGCCTATTTTATTCTATTCTATAAGGTGTCTGTTTCTACTTTATGATTTTCCAATATGCTTGTGCAACTTTAATAAGTTAAAAGTTTAAAATTAAAAACCCACTTTGACAATTAATTAGTAGTTTCGTACTTTCTTTTATCTTCATTATTTTACTATTGTGCTGCATAAGATGTTTATCAACTCGGCCAAAAGGCCAAAGCTTTCAATCTATTGCCTATTTTTCTGGGAGTCGTCCCTTTCAATATAAATCTCATTTGAATGACACATTTGTTCTTTTTTTTGGGTTAGATTCTCTGTTTTTTTTTTTCCTGTTCTAGTATGGTCACTCACTGCTTATATTTTCTTTTATAACATATTTGTATAGAATCCTATCTTTTCAACCTTTTTGTTATTTTATGTTTATCACAAAGAGAAAAGATAGAAACAAACAAACAGCTTCATTTGCTCTATCATAATAGCAGTCACTGCTGACGTCTTGTTATGTTCTCCACGTGTCCGTAGTTTGATTGTCATTTGAAATATAATATAAATCGTACTGAGTGAAGCTCTCCAAGAATTAGTCAAATTAGTGTTTTGTTAGTAGTGCACAATGTTCTCAAATCAAGCATGATCTGTACAATGGTTCTGTCTCTTTATTGATCGGTGTGGTTCAATTTGAATGTGTTAGTCATCCAGGAGGACTAAATTATGCATATATGGTGGTCCGATGTCCAAACAATTGGACTACCATCTTCTCTTGCTGGCATTCATGTGATTTCCTCTGTTCTTGAGATGTGGTTTGAAGCATGCCTTAAAAACACAGGAGAATATTTTGCCTGTATCTACGATGACAATATACTATCTTATATTTTTTTTCAAAAAATTTGGCTAATAAGTTCAATTGGTTTTAGCTACAACCTCAAAAATTTGGCTATCTTACATTGTTCACTTTCATATGCAAAAAAACTGTTTAATTAAACTGGTTTAGTATGTCCTTCACATTGGGTATGCTTGCATCACATTGGGTTAGAAATCGTATGCCACATAACCAACTGGCTAGCTAGACTGTTATAAATATGTACATGCAAAATAAATTTTAGGACAACTCTCAAACCTTACATGTTTATGGCCAACTCACACGGTCTTCCTCTCTATGAAAGGGTTGAGCACAGAAACACACTGCATAAAGTCATGGAGTTTATAATCCTTGTCCTCCTCATGTCACTCCTTGTTTATCGTCTCATATCTTTCAAAAACCATTGTTTATCCTGGTCCATTGGATTCCTCTGCGAGCTCTGGTTTACCTTCAGTTGGGTCATCACCATCAGCAATAAATGGAATATTGTTGACCATAAACCGTATGCTGACCGCCTCTTGCAACGGTAACACTAATAACAGAGGGGCATCTCATTTTT
>NC_020491.1:10063580-10088250 GCF_000184155.1 Fragaria vesca subsp. vesca
TTTTCCCTTTTTTTTGGAGCTACAAGCTGCCCACAGCTCATTTTTGTTGTGATACTATTTATAATCCTCTGTTACTTCCATGCGTAATTCTAATTTGCTGTTGAAACTTATTAGGGTGCCTAAGGATGAGCTTCCAGCAGTAGACTTGTTTGTGACCACAGCAGACCCAGAGCTTGAACCACCTATCATTACCATAAACACTGTGTTGTCTCTGTTGGCAGTTGATTACCCAACAAACAAACTAGCATGCTATGTTTCTGATGATGGCTGTTCCCCTATCACCTTTTACTCACTTGTGGAAGCATCAAAGTTTGCTAAGAATTGGGTTCCCTTCTGCAAAAAGTACAATGTTCAAGTTAGAGCTCCTTTTAGATATTTCACCAAGAATTCCACGCTTTCTGGAAATAGTAATAACTCAATGGAATTCAAGCAAGAATGGAAGAGACTGAAGGTAATGATACTTTATTTGTGGTTGGAGTCCATTCGGTGAATCCAGCCATTTCAATGATTGATCTTACTAGTCTAGCTGTTACATTGAAGTCCTCTGAAGTCCGTTCTATAAATTTGTTAGATAAGATTTGTGTACTGATGACAAATGAACTTGTTTGTCTTCATGTTTTGTAGGATGATTATGAGCAACTTAGTGGCAAAATTGAGGATGCTGTGTGCAACTCTATCAATCCATCTGATACTATCGAATGCGACTTTTCAGTTTTCTTAAATGTACAACGTAATAATCATCCAACAATAATCAAGGTAATAAAAAAAAAAAAAAATACTAGCTTACAGCATAGATTTATAGTGATAGATTTACTTACTTGTATTGGCTTTGTCCCTCTCTAAAGTTTCTTACAGAATTTACTTTGGAGTTGATGCTATAAATTTAGCACTTACAGTAGTATATGAGGGAAAGTAATAGTAAATTGGTTCTTGGCCAGGATAGAGCTATTTGATCGAAGTGCTTTCTTAGTAGTTGATTTTTTTTTTTTTATTACAATTTGAAGTGCCTTTTCAGCTTTTCTGTAGAAGTACTTGAAATACGACTCAGAAAACACCTTTGGCTATTTTCCAAACCATGCCAAACAGGCAAACATACTATCAATGAGTCATCCCTTAAAAAATAATTAACCAGTATTACAGTGAATTATGCCTAAGCTCTATTCCTTTAATTTTTGAAGGTTGTATGGGAGAACAAAGAAGCACATTCGAATCGAGCAGTTCCACACTTAGTTTATATATCCCGAGAAAAACGGCCAAAGCATCCGCATCATGCCAAAGCTGGGGCCATGAATGTTCTGGTATTATTTACTTTGTTTCAGACCACCTTTGTTTAGTTAAGTAGCTGACCAACTTACCATTAAATCATACAATTATATGCAGACTAGAGTCTCTGGGTTGATGACCAATGCTCCATACATGCTAAACGTGGATTGTGACATGTTCATCAACAACCCAAACATTATTCTTCATGCAATGTGTATGCTACTTGGATCAAAGAATGAAAATAAAAATGCATTTGTTCAGTGTCCTCAAGTCTTCTGTGATGGTTTAAAGGATGATCCTTTCGGAAATCAAATGATAGTTTGGTGGAAGGTGCGTTCTTGCAGTACCTGTTTTTTTCCCCCTTAGTTACAGATGAATATACCTTGTGCTGAGCCTTTCATATAACGTCAGTTGGTATTATTTGCTAAAACTTCTAGATGGGGTAACTGCTCTCTCTAATACCCCTTCCAGTAACATGCATTGCGTACTTTTAGGGCACAGTTTTACTTTTACCTACAAGTTCTGCCGGCACTGAAAATCTGTTTTCTATAATACCTAACTAATCATTCTATTCATCTCTTATATTTTTAGTATGTAGGACAAGGATTTTCTGGGATTCAGGGACCATTTTATTCTGGAACAGGATGTGTTCATAGACGAAAAGTCATCTATGGTCTATCCCCCGATTATGTGAAAGTTGGAGAAACAATTGCAGAAAGCATGATGAACGGTAATCAAATGTGAAACACAAACCTTTCTCCATGTACTGAATGTATTAAGATGATTTTGTTGATAAACATATTATGCAACAAGACTTAATTTTCTAGTTTCCTTTGATAGGTAAATCAGCCGATGAAGAATTACAAGATATGTTTGGAAAAGAATTTACCAAATCAGCTGCTGATGCTTTGAATGGGAAGGCAGAGTGTCCAGACATGCTTACAGAAACTATTGAGGCTGCATACCAAGTTGCTGGTGTTGGATATGAGTATGGCACACAGTGGGGCAAAAAGGTTTGATGTTTGAATCCTCTGATTATATATTCTATTCGAGTGGTACTTGGACTTTGATTATAAGGATGTCTTTTCTCTTTTGTTGCAAAATTGGTATTTGAGTTTATCAGCTTGGAATATGAATTTTGTTTTGGTTTAGGACATTGGGACAGCATCAACCAAAATTTGACATAAATGGGCAATTTGGATAGAGATTCCTATAAATGTAGGAATTTAGTTCAATATATATAAGACTATCTAAAAGTTAAAGTTCATGGTTTAAACTACTGCATCACTATATGTCAAGATTTGAATTAGAATAGAAAAAAAAAAAAAAAAAAGGAATTCAACCAACTTGTTTTTTATGGTTATGTCAAATGTTGTCCTGTTAGTGATCTTTTTAAAAAGAATTTCCTCTTACTGTGAAATCACTGCATCCAATTTCTTTCTTGTTTAGGTAGGATGCATGTATGGATCCACAACTGAAGATATCCTGACTGGCCTTTCAATTCATAACAAAGGTTGGAGATCCATTGTTTATGCTCCCGACCCACCAGCCTTTCTAGGAGACGCACGCGCCTACCGGTGGGCCTGCTTCAATGACCCAACAAAAAAGGTGGGCCACCGGCCTGCTTGAAATCCTCCTCAGCAAAAACTGCCCATTATTTGGTGTTCTCTTTGCAAACCTCCAGTTCAGGCAGTGCTTGGGCTACTTCACGATCCTTTCGTGGGGGCTACGCTCAGTTCTCGAGCTATGCTATGCTGCTCTGCCAGCCTATAGTATCATCACCAACTCACACTTCTTGCCCAAGGTGAGAAATTTTTTAAGCAAAGCAAGCTAAATTTAGGATCCTACAGAGTATATGGAATTATGATCTGTAGCCGCTGTAGCCAGTGAGCTTCTTATTCAGATAAAATTAGCACATACAAGTTCTAGTGGCGGCTCTATGCAGACAACAATAACAATTGCTCTTTACACTTTTTTTTCCTGGACAAGGCTTTTTACTCCTTTGACAGCTCAAAATGTGTTATACATGCAGGGCCAAGAACCAGCTTCTTATATACTCATAGCTGCGCTTCTGATCTACACTATGTACACTTTATCAGAGTACTTTAGAACTGGTCAATCCATCCGAGCATGGTGGAATAACCAAAGAATGGGAAGAATAATCTCAATGAGTGCATGGCTTTTTGGATTTCTTGGTGTCATACTCAAACTGTTGGGCATATCCAAGACGGTCTTTGAAGTAACTCGAAAAGACCAGTCCAATTCGAGTGATGAAGGCACCGAAGCCGGAAAGTTCACCTTTGATCAGTCCCCAGTTTTCGTACCTCCCACAGCAATGTTGCTTGTGCAATTAACAGCACTGGCCACCGCTTTGTTGGGGCTTCAACCACCAGCCCGTGATGGGGTGGGATCAGGCTCTTTGGAGACCATGTGCAGTGTTTTGTTGGTGTTATGCTTGTGGCCATTTCTGAAGGGTCTGTTTCGATCAGGAAAGTATGGAATTCCTGTGTCTACCTTATCCAAGTCTGCCGGTCTTGCACTAGTCTTCTACACCTTGTGCAGATATTAGGACGGTTAGCTTGCAGCTAGTACCACTACTCTTATACACCTTGTGCTAATGATGGTGCTGGCAATCGCTTCATTGGGTTCTCAACCGTCGGGGCCTCTCCACCCAGTTCTTAAAGGCTTGTTTGGTAGTGGCAAATATGTGATTACTTACTGAAGTCGGTGAAAGTCTGCTTGTTTTGCTACTACTCTTGTGCACCTTTTGTAGATATTGGTAGCTTGTAATAGTACTAGAGGAGCTTTTATAGTTTTCACTTTGTAAAATATATTACTCTAAATTCTAAAATTAAGAGAAAATGCCCCAACTTTGTGGTTTTGTACAACAAATTGGGGTTTTACAAAAAGATACAATTTTTAGTTGCAGGACTCGATTTTTACGCTAGAGTCAGCCAAGTCTTTTCTTCAGCTCCTAAACCCAGATCACCAACAGTCATCTCCACAGTTGCACATACATTCTTGTGATTGAAATGAAGAATCTGTATAAGTCTGAATGATCAACTGGATATCTAGATTGATAGTTCCATATATGCTTAAAATAGACATGCAACTAATATTGAGTTTTAGTTTCAAGGAGCTGCAGACGAGCTCTGCACTACCACTTAGACTTGGCTAAGCTGTTCATTTTTTCATGTACAATACCTTCCTTTAATCCCAATACCTTCTTCCTCAAGTATTGAACTTCCAGTAATGGAGTTCAGTTCCAGCAGAAACATATTTCGTTTCCAGCAGTGGTTCAGATTTCAGTTCATCCAGTATTCAGATGATCAGAATAGGAGATAATGGAGACTAAGCTATGTTTATAGACAATGACAAACTCAAAAGCATTCACAAGCCTCTACAGTTCAACTTCATTCATTTACATATAATGTTTCCTCATTTCCTTTTACTATGAGACCTCTTCAAATAAAATACATTAATGTTTCTGTTAGCACGGACCTTCAATTTTGGCTATTGTACAGCGTCTCAATAAAAAAGTATCTAACAGCTTGTAGTCTTTGTTTGAATTCAACTTCTCCTAGTTTAATAGAATGTTGAGGAGACCGGCTTCAAGAGAAAGTAAAACTACAAAACTTGAACATACATGGCCATACTGCTTTTTTTCTTTGGCAATCAAGGATTCAAATAAGATTCACAACCAACTTTCTGTAGCTTCTCATCTTCTGCCAAGATTTCGCTCTGTGTCTTCTTGATACTGGCTGATTCTGCAGTTAATTTAACTTCACATTAGCAAATGCAGACAAAGATTTATGGAAAGTTTGAATTCATAGGTCACTAAAAGCTTTGCAACATGGATAATGAAGTGCAATGACCCAACCTTGCAAATAGATCAGCATCATAAACAGCTAGCATCTGGACTTCTAGCAGACCAGCATTGGTGGCATTGTTTATAGCAACTGTCGCAACTGGGGACCCCTCTTGGCATCTGCATGGTTAAAAGTCGCACACACAAAAAAAAAAAGTTACGAGGAAACCACTCACAATCTCCTAACTGGTATAGTGGTTTATCATTTCTGACATAAAAGTCTTGTATCCAACAATGGAAGAATGATGTCTAAACTGTAAAATATGCCAAGCCCCAGCACTTCGACAATCGATAATCCTAAATTTGTATAATATCATGGTGATGCCTCAGAGTTCATATTTCTAGGGCTACAAGATGGTAGACTTGTAGAGTTTCAAATACATACCTGCAATATAGATAGAACCGAATCAACTCCATCCAATGTAGAAGCACGCAGAGGGACACCAATAACAGGCAATGGAAAAGTGGATGTAGCTACCACTCCTGAAAAGCCAAAGAAATGATAAAATCAACACAAAAAATTCAAAAGTTGTTGCGTTATTACAGTACCCTGTTTGGAGCAAAGATTCGATACCTGGCGAGTGAGCTACGCCACCAGCATCAGCAATCATGACCTGAATTCCTCTTTCCCGGGCAGACAATGCATAAGAATGCATCCAATCAGGAGTTCAATGAGCAGAAACTACCCTAACCTGAAAATGAGAGTCAGTTAACACCAGAAATAAAAGATTACGGGTAACTAATTTACAGAAAAACCAAAACACATGAGAAGCAAACCTTGTGAGGTTCTTCAAACATCAATGACAAAGTATTATCCCTTTTCAAATAGGTGACGGTGTGCTTTTGTTAAAAACGTAAATATATAGAGGCATATTGCCATATTGTGACTCGTCCCCATAAATTCTTGAGGGGACAGAAATCCAGCTAAAGTCTTGATGAAAAGCCCCAGCAATTCGTAGTATATCCTAATGTCCATAAATTAAGTTACGATTCCCAGTATAAAAACATGGGATCCTGGTCGTTCTTGGATTTGGGTTCTATTTGCATTGCTCTGGGGAAGCCCCGCCCCGCGTGCATGTGTATGGTGGTCCTGGAAGATTATGAATAAGTTGGGGCGAGTGCTTGACTCTCCCTGTTGAGTTTATGTCTAAGTTTTGGGTTCTAGCAATAGCTTCAACCTAGCTGTTGTGCCCTTCAATGTGATCAAACTGTGTATCTTTTGCCTCCATCTTATTTTAATGGACAAACACCCCATGGGATAAAAAAAAGTTAGAAGAGGACTCCTGAAAAGAAGAGGAAATCCAAATTACTACTCCAGAAACTACATGTTTGCCTGGATGTATACTGTAATTGATACTGTTTCCTATTCCTAGAAAGAAAAGGAAAGGGGTTCCATAATTATGTATAATGACTATTTGTTATTTCTATATTCTTGAAAAACTTTCGTGGGTTCCTTTTCCTATTCACCTTAGAATTCATAAAGAGAAAGGATTCCTAAACCAAAAAGGATGAAAATTATCCATATACCTTGGAGAAAGGTCTTTATAAATAGGGCCTCCTCTTGTACTCACAATTCACATATCTATACTAATTTCTTTCTCATTCCCCCTGAAATTTGAATGCCTAGCTTTGCAACAAAGCCAGCCTCAGCTATGGGGAAAAGTAACAACCATGGTCGCCAAAGCTGCACCAAGCAGTTTTGGAGGGCTGGGGAATACGAAGGAGTTGCTCGCAACACCCGTAGAAACATTGATTTGTCTTCCACTAATGGATTCGATCACGCGAGGATGCACCCCAAGTTTCTGCACTCCAACGCTACGAGTCACAAGTGGGCTCTCGGAGCTTTCGCAGAGCTCTTAGACAATGCACTGGACGAAGTGCACAATGGTGCTACCTATGTCAATGTAGACGTGCTTGACAACAAGAAAGACGGAAGCAAAATGCTCCTGGTTGAAGACAATGGTGGCGGGATGGACCCAGAGAAGATGAGGAAGTGCATGTCTTTGGGGTACTCGGAGAAAAGCAAGAAGAAAGACACCATTGGACAGTATGGAAATGGTTTCAAAACAAGTACCATGAGGCTTGGGGCTGACGTCATCGTCTTCTCTCGTACAAGTGGAACCCAGAGCATAGGGTTGTTGTCTTACACTTTCTTGAGGAGCACGGGAAAGGAGGATATTGTAGTCCCCATACTGGACTATGAGAGAAGACGAGGGATTGCCACAGAGATGTTACGATCCTCAAGCGAAAACTGGAACAAAAATTTGGAGACGATACTCGAGTGGTCGCCATTTGAGAGTGAGGAAGAGTTGAAAAACCAATTTCGGATGATGAAGCAACAAGGCACTCGAATAATCATATACAACCTTTGGGAGGACGACGAAGGAAACTTGGAGCTTGACTTAGATAGTGAAGCTCATGATATTCAAATGAGGGGAGTGAACCGGGATGCGAAGAACATACAAATGGCTGAACAGTATCCAAACTCTCGTCATTTTTTGACCTACCGTCACTCTTTAAGGAGTTATGCAGCAATTATCTACTTGCGGCTTCCCCCCAACTTCAGAATCATTCTTCGTGGCAAGGATGTTGAGCATCACAACATTTTGAATGATTTGATGTGGCCCCAGCACATCACGTATAGGCCTAAGCCCCTTGAAAAGGAGGAGACATATATAACGAAGAAAACCAAGAAGGGAAAGAAGGATACAAATATGGTTGCTGAGGTCACTCTTGGGTTTGTGAAAGATGCAGAAAACCATCTGGATGTTCAAGGGTTCAACGTATATCACAGGAATAGGCTGATCATGCCGTTTTGGAGGGTATGGAATGCTGCGGGAAGCGATGGCCGCGGTGTTATAGGTGTTATAGAAGCTGATTATATCAACCCGGCTCATGATAAGCAGGGATTTGAGCATACCGTACTTCTTGATAGACTGAAGCAGAAGTTAGCAGAAGGGCAAAAGGATTACTGGTGTACCAATTGTCACAAAATTGGCTATGCTCCACGCCGCAATAAGAAGGCTATTAATGAAGAAAGGGAAGCTGCTAATAAGTCAGGTAACCAGGGTCAACCAGTTTTAGATTCAAATCCAGACACGTCCTCTTCACGCATGAGAGCCGTTTTAGATTCAAATCTAGACGAATCCTCTTCACGCAAGAGACCGGTTTTAGATTCAAATCTAGAGAAGTCCTCTTCTCGCAAGAGATCACTCCCAGATCCGAATACAAATGTAGCCCCACACAAAAGTCAAAAAGTTTCTTCAGACAAATCTCCTAATGGGAATGGGAATGGGAATATTCAGAAGAAAATCACACTGCAGACAGCCACAAAATCATCAACCCGTCGCCCAGAAATTGTGTCAGGATTAAGTTCTTCTAGACCACATGCTAACAAGCATAAAGCATCATCACCAACACCCAATGCCTTGTCTGGTATTGCTCACATGAAGGCTGCTACTTCCGATAAGCAAGCGAAAGGAAGAAATACCGATAAGGCAAAGAAAAACTCTGAGAAGAACGTGGATGAAGTGGTACATCATTCACACATGGAAGAGGATTCTCTATCTGAACAAGAGCCTACACCATGTGGAACCAATAGTCCAACCACCACAATATCCAAGTCCAAGGGAAATGATGTCAATGTCAGGTGTTCACCTTCAAAGGGTGATTTAAGAGCGGTGGAGCAACCAAGAAAGGAGAAGCAAGGGAATGTAGCTGCTGATGTGCAGACTGAAAGATGCAAGTCACGAAGAGACAATGAGGAACTGAATCAAGAGGAAAACAACTTAAAAAAACAGTTGTTGAATGCATCTAATACTATTCGAGAACTGCATACACAACTCCAGAAGGCAAATGAAGAAATTAAGAAACTGAACATGCAACAAGACGAGAGAGCACGACGAGACAAAGAAGAAAACAGCTTATTGAAGAACCAACTAGAAAAGGCAAATGAAGAGATTTCTGAACTGAACAAAATACAAAAAGCTCTGATTGAGCTGTTGCAGGAGGAGCGAGATAAAGTTGAGGCACTCAACCCGAAAGGTTGTTAAGATGTAACCTAGCCTGTACGTAGTTAGTTGTAATTGGATAGCCTAGTCAAGCCAAATTTCTCGAACAATGTAAATTGAAAGGAATGAATATTGTCATAAATTCACAAGAACTATCAACAAGTGTTTGCAGTTGTTTTATATTTTCTATTGGAATTTGTTAATGCATATAACCTTTTGTCTTTTGATAAGGTATTTACTCTGCGCTTCTGCGTCCATTAATCAAGCTACTAATTAATACAAACTCTTTCGAGTTCTGCAACACTTAATGGGGTGCTTAATGTAATGAAATATATGCAAAGCAGTCCCAAACTCAATCATATGTGTAGGAATTAAGAACAGAATCTAACCTGGCTTATCATACCAATGAACAGTAGCCCCTAGAATACTCAAGGCTCTTTCAATCACTTGATGAGCTAGGTGGAAACCAGTTTCCCCCTAAAAGCATAAATGGTGGCATGATACAGATAAACACACGCTTAGATGTTATTCCACAAGTGCAGTGATAATTGTATATTATTTTTTTTTTCAAATATTCTGTATGACATCAATGCTTCATTAAACAACAAAAATTATTATGTCAATATAGACAAAGAGCACAAAGATGGAAAATCCATGTTGAACAGAGAATCACCTCATCTTCACCAAGTAATGTTAGTTTGTAGCTCTTCAGGATTTTCAGAGCAACCCCTAGCTATAGCCCACCAGCTGATAAGCAGAAATTGTTATATATCTTTCTCTGATTGCAAAATTCATATAACATTCCTCAAGTAATATATACAATTTTGGATCAAATAATCATTATTTTATGCTTTGATGAGCCCTTTACAAATTTCAATCTTCATATCCATGTTGCAAAAGAACCAACATTTACAGAAAACCAAATGAACAAACCATCCAAAGCATGAAAATAAACGATTCAAAGATGAAATGCAACAAAAGAAGACACATTCATTTCGGCAAATAGTAAGAAATGTTTAAATGTTGATACAACTTGAGATTGGCAAGGATTGAAAGTAATGGGCAATTTTACCTGATGATGAGTTTGAGTTTGGATTTGACTGTGTCTGGGCAGCTATATCACCAACCCCAAATCAAACCAGAGCTAATGTCTTAACTTGAGTGTTTGAGTCAAAGCATGGTCGTCGGAGGACTGTTCTTGAGTCGAGTACGCGAGTGACTTGTTTGATTTGGTGCCTGAGGAAATTAGGGAATCGATTTCTTCGAGCTCGAAGAAGAGGTGAACTGAAACACTGATATACTATAGGAAAAGTCAGTATTGCTCCGACGTTTCCGATTTATTTACGGAGGCATTTCCGGACTTTTCCGACCGATTACGACACGTTTTCAGTGTTTTCGAGAATAGATTCTTAACCTACAAGCGCTACACTGTGCGCGCTGGTATGGCCGGAAACGCCGAAAAATCGTCTAAAACGGCCGGAAACGTGTCGGAATCGTATCCGTAAATAACCGGAAACCTGGAGACAATTATGACTTTTCATTCCAATTGGTCTAGAAGTGATCAGAAATAACATATGTAAAGTCAGTATTGGCCCTAAGTTTCTGATTTATTTGCGGACGTGTTTCAAGACGTTTCCGACACGTTTCTGTTGAGTTTCCGGCGTTTATGAGAGCACATTCATAATATACAAGCTATGGGGTGCATGCTGGTATGGCCGGAAATGCCGAAAAGTCGTCTAAAACTGCCAGAAACTCGACGTAAACGTAATTCGTAAATAACCGGAAACCTGGGGGCATTAATGATTTTTCTCCTAATGTCTAGAACTATTTTGAAATAACATATGTAAGAGTCAGTATTGCCCCCACGGTTTCAATTTATTTACAAACACGTTTCTGGACATTTTCGAAGCATTTCCAGCCTTGTTCGTTGCGTTTCCGATGTTTCTGAGAAGAGAAAATTTTACAAACGATGCCTCAACTAAGAGTCATTCATCATTTTAGTATATCAATTTTGAAAACTATCATATTGCTCTCCTAACTTTAAAACTCATACCACCTTTTGTACATGCCGTCATAACGGTGTTAAATCTATATTTTTTTTAGGGATATTGTTGTCTCTCTATGTCTCAACTCCATTTATCTATCCGCTCGACGTGGAGAAAATTTTCTTAATCTCCTGTGCTCCCACCACAATCCACAACCATCATCCATCATTAAACCCTTCATCAATGAATTCACCACCCTACTCGAGTCTCTTCTCCTCAATTTCGTCAAATTTAACCCCAAAATGTTGAATTATCCACATCAATTCAATCCGAAACTAAAAGTCTCAATCCAACCTCAAAACCCAATGCCCCTCCAACCTAATTCCAAATTTCTCAACTCTAGAACCAAAGTGTCATTGATGGGAATCAAATACCACTTGTAGATAGACTGGAGACGAACATAAAAAGATACTAGAAGCAAATCAAGCAATGATCATCTTGCATCCTCATATAACTTCTGATTCTATAATCATCTTCACATCTTGATAAAGAATCTTCATGTTCTTCGATTGAAATTCTAAAAATTAAAGTAAAAATTTACCCTTCTTGCATCATTGGTATTCTTAACAATCAATCAGCAACTGCGTCAAATCCATCAATGGTTCATATAAAAGCCTAGCTAGGATTCACTTGGTTAATGAAGAAGTATTATTTTGAGAGATGCGTACAGGGTTTTTGAAGAAAGAGATAGAGGTGGGAGGCAGAGAGAGAGAGAGAGAGGTTACTAAATACAAGGGAAGAAGAAGAATATAGTGATTAGCCTAAGAAAAGAAAAACAACAAAAAAGGAAAAATGAAAAGACCAAAATGCCCATGAGATAACTCTCATGACAGTAGATTTAACGGTGTTATAGGCAAAAGGTTTGAAAATTGTGTTGAATTTAAATAGTGAGATACCAATGTGATAGTTTATAGATATGGTGTATTGAGATGATGAATGAGGTTTACTTGAGGTACCATATGTAAAATCCTCTCTTCTGATAATAGATTCTTAACCTACAACCTACGTTGGTATGGCCAAACACGCCTAAAACTCGTTAAAAACGGTGGGAAACACGTCAGCAATAACAAAGTTAAAAGTCCATATTACCCCTATGTTTCTAATTTATTTACGGACGCGTTTCCGAACGTTTTCAATGCGTTTCTGGCCATTTCCGCCATGTTTTCGAGCTCATATTATTAACTCACAATGTACGAGACACGCGCTGGTAAGGCCGAAAACGCCGGGAACATGTCAAATACGACCGAAAAAGCGTCGAAAATGTATCCATAAATATAAAACGGAAATGTGGGGGCAATATTGACTTTTGAATGACATTGGTGTTTTAGCATCTCTGCCGTCGCCAACCTACATCGGCAACTCCATTACCTCCAGTGACCACCACTAATCCTCCACCGCCTCTATCAACTCCAAGAAACAGCTGCCAGCTTCCCTGAACCGCCGCGCACTCCTTGGCCAACAACAACATTGCTGCCGGCGACATTGCAAGTTCAGAAGCCACAACCAAAAGCGGCGGTATGTGTCATTTTTGGAGTTGTAGCTTTCTTCCTTGTCGGAATTGTGCTTATTTGCTACAAGCAGAGTAGGAGTAGAAAGAACAATGCTGTTCACCGTCTTTGGGTCCAAAAGGTTACAAATTCAATACCTACAAATATTTTTTTTTTTTTTTTTTTTTTTTTTTTTTTTTTCACAATTTGGATCATTATTGATCACACTCTTTTTATGTAGTCATGATCATGCTTACTTTTATTTTTCTGCATTTTCAGATGATATGGTTCAGCCCCATCAACCTCAGTGGCTTGGTTTTCCCATGGACATGACAAATGGAACTTTCACCTATGAGCAGTTGTTGGTAGCCACAAATGGAACTTTCAGGCTGATCGAGGTTGACATTATTAGCAGGGTGCATCACAAGCATTTAGTTTCATCTAGTTTCTCCGTCGAATTGTGTTTGCGGTCAAGTGTGGGATGCAGGTAACGTGTTTGATGGAATGACTGAACTGTCATTTGTTGCGTGCAATGCTATGATTGATGGGTTTGGGAAGAATGGGGACATGTGTGGTGCTGTTTTGATATTTGAAATGATGCTAGAGAGGGATTGTTTGAGTAGTGCTAGGAATGGTTTCGAGGTTAAAAGAAGTTTTTACATCGGAAGGAAATGATCTCCTAGGCAGATCAGGACAATTCAAAGAAACAACATGCATTTCATTTCAAGCTTGATGCTTCTGTGTTGGGGCTCTTTTGGGTTCTTGTAAGATTAATTCCTGGGACCACTGAGCTGGGAAATGAAGTTGGAAATAAATTTGGATGGTACCTGGCTTTGTCAAACATTATTGCTTGGAGTACCAGAGGTGGGGTCATGCATTTATATGTTGCTGCTGGCAATGGTACCTGCTGGAATTCACAATTAGGGTATGATTGTTGAATGGATACCCTACTTTACACCCACAAGTCGATCAGATTATGTTAGACATCATCGGAAAATATCACTGGTATGCGTCTCTTACGACCAACTCTTATTTAGATTCATTATGCACAATGATTGCAGTAGGGAGGGTAGACCATGTCAGAATGATTTGCTGCAATTTTTTTAGATAGTTAGTATGAGTAGTTGGTAACCAAAAGGCTCATTTGGTTATTACGGTTTTAGCAGCAAGCTAATCTTAGATAGCCCACTAGAAAATGGACATATATTTAATGCTTGGAACAGTTGGCGCAGAAAGAAACTCATGAACCTATTGTAACCTTTCTTTTATGCAATAAGAAACAAATACAGAGTCTTTCTCACTAGGCCATCTCCTGATTGAGCAAGGAGAGAGTGAGATGTGGGGGACCTACCTCACTAGTTGTTCTACCAGTCACTAGAAAAGAAATAAAGAAGAATATCTAATTATCTATGTTGACATATTGGTGTCCCTCCACTCCTCCAGCCTATTCTGTTATATTCTCTAAGGTGTCTGTTTGTAAGAGTTTTACTTGGTAACAAATTTTAGTTATATTATTAGTAACAAATTGCAGTTAAAAAGATTGATCTTTCCAATTTACTTGAACAAGTTAGAAACCCCCTCTGACAATTCATTGGTACATACTTTTATCTTCATTAATATGCTATACATAAGATAAGATGTTTATCAATTTGGCTCAAAGGCCAAAGTTTTCAGTCCATTGTCTACTTTGCAGGGAGTCGTCCCTTTCTATAGGAATTCAATTTGGATAACACTTTTGTTCTTGTCTTTCTTTTTGGTTGTATTTCTGTTTTCTCTGTTTTGATAGAATTTCCAACACTGATTTTATATTCTGTTTAATATGAAAAATTTGAATAGAGAATCCTATCTTTCATCCTTTTTGTCATCTTATGTTCATCATACAGCATAAACAAACAAACAGCTTCAAGATTTGCTCTATCACTATAGCACTGACTGCTGCTACGTCATGTTATGTGATCCACTCTGACCATACTTTGAACGTCAGATTTTTTTATTTTTATTTTTATTTATTTTTATTAAAAGAATGGACTTTGAATGTCAGTTAGTTTTGTAAGTAATGTAGTGGACAAGGTTCTCTCTCAAGCTTCTGTCTCTTTCTTGATGCGTGTTTGAATTTGGCTGTTAAGTTGTCCAGAAGGACTATGATTATATGTATGCATGTAAGATGATTCACCCCCCATGCAATTGGACTACTATCATGTCCTCTTGTTGACATCAATGTGGTTTCCTCTGTTCTTGAGACGTGGTTTGGAGTATGGCTTAAGAACACAAGAGAACACATTTTCCGTTTCTCGAAGAATTTGGCAATTGAGTACCATACGTTTTAGCAACAATCCTTAAAAGAGTTCTTGAGCAATTAAGCCTAAATGGATATAAGATTTTTATTTGTACATTTTTATTTTATTATTTTTATTTGGACCTGCCAAGAGCAGAAGCTGCTGACACTCTCTGTGATTACATTGTTCATTTTCATATGCAAAAAAAAAAAAAATTGTTTTTAAAATTTGTTTATTATGTCCTTCCACGTTGGATATGCTTGCATCACCACATCATTAGAAAACCTATGCCACATAACCAACTGGCTCTAGACTGTTATAAATATGTACATGCAGAATAAATTTTAAGACAACTCTCAGAACCTTGCATTAACCATGGCTAACTCACACTCTCTTCCTCTCTATGAAAGGGTTGAGCACAGAAACACACTGCATAAAGTCATGGAGTTTATAATGCTCTTCCTCCTCCTTTCACTCCTTGTTTATCGTCTTCTCTCTTTCAACAAACATGGTTTATCCTGGTTCATCGCATTGCTCTGCGAGCTCTGGTTTACCTTCAGTTGGGTCATCACCATGAACAACAAATGGAATATGGTTAACCATAAACCATACCCCGACCGCCTCCTGCAACGGTAACACTAATAACAGAGGCATCTCATCTTTTTGCTTCTTTTTTTGTAGCCACAAGCCCCCCACAGCTCATTTGTTGTGTTTCTTTTTTGTTACTTTCATGAGTAATTCTGATTTTCTGTTGAAACTTATTAGGGTGCCTAAGGATGAGCTTCCAGCAGTAGACTTGTTTGTGACCACAGCAGACTCAGAGCTTGAACCACCTATCATTACCATAAACACTGTTCTGTCTCTGTTGGCAGTTGATTACCCAACAAACAAACTAGCATGCTATGTTTCTGATGATGGCTGTTCCCCTATCACCTTTTACTCACTTATGGAAGCATCAAAGTTTGCTAAGATCTGGGTTCCCTTTTGCAAAAAGTACAATGTTCAAGTTAGAGCTCCTTCTAGATACTTCACCAATAATTCCACGCTTTCTGGAAATAATAATAGCTCAATGGAATTCAAGCAAGAATGGAAGAGACTGAAGGTAATGATAATTCCACACACCCCAAATTGAAATCCGCACGCCTATTTTCTATTTTTGGTAACTAAAATTTTGTCTTTTAGTAATGTAACTTTGTCTTTTTGTGAATATGTTAACCAAAAAAAGAAAAAAAGTGTGTGAATTTCAATTTGGGGTGTGTGGATTTCACTTCCCATTTGTGGTTGGAGTGATGGAGTTCATTCAGTGATTCCAGTCACTTCAATGACTGGTCTTACTAATCTCGCTGTTACTTTGAAGGTCGGTATATTCCGCTCTATAAATTTGTGTACTAATGACAAATGTTTTGTAGGATGAGTACGAGAAACTTAGCAGGAAAATCGAGGATGCAGTGCTCAAATCTATCAATCCATCTGATATGATCGAATGCGACTTTTCAGTTTTCTCTAACATACAACGTAATGATCATCCAACAATAATCAAGGTAAACAAAGATACAAGCTTACATAATAGATTTTATAGTCTTAATACTTACTGATTTCTATTTGCTTTGTCCTTATATAAAGTTCTTACAAATTTACTTTGGAATTGGTGCTAAGAAATCACTTACGGTAGTGTATGAAGGGAAAGTAATAAGAAATCGGATCTTGGCCAGGAAAGCGTTATTTCATTGAAGCGCTTTCTTAGAAGTTCATTTTTTTGCATTACAGTTTGAAGTGCCTTTCCTGTAAAGGTACTTGAAATATGATTCAGAAAATAGTTTTGACACCATGCCAAACACACTATCAATCTGATGAAAAGCACTTTTGGTAATATTAGAAGCAATGCTAAATGAGTCATCCCATAAAATATAGTTAACTACTACTACAGGTGAATTATGCGTAAGCTCTAATTCTCTAAACCTTTTGAGTTTTGAAGGTTGTATTGGAGAACAAAGAAGCACATTCGAATCAATCAGTGCCGCATTTAGTTTATATATCCAGAGAAAAACGCCCTAAGCATCCACATCATGCCAAAGCCGGGGCCATGAATGTTCTGGTATGATTTAATTTGTTTCATACGACCTTTTCTAATTTACTACCTAACCAACGTACTTACCATCAAGTCATATTATAATGTGCAGACAAGAGTCTCTGGGTTGATGACCAATTCTCCTTACATGTTGAATGTGGACTGTGACATGTTCGTCAACAGCCCGAACATTATTCTTCATGCAATGTGTATGCTACTTGGACCAAAGAATGAAAATGAAAATGCATTTGTTCAGTGTCCTCAAGTCTTCTATGACGGTCTAAAGGATGATCCTTTCGGAAATCAGATGATAGTTCTTTGGAAGGTGCGCACTAACCGTATATTTTTCTCTGGTTTGATACAGAGACAGTTACCTTGAGTAACAAGTCAATTAGTTACAGATGAATATATATACCTGATCAGGGGCCCTTTCCTATAACCTCAGTTGTTTCTATTTTCTAAAATGTGTAGCTGGGGCAACTGCTGTCTCTACTAGGTCTTTCAGTAACATGTATTGCCTACTTTTAGGTTGTAGCAACACATTATACACATTCAACCACTGATACAATTAGACACTAAAAGTTGCAGTTTTACTTGTAAGGTGTTGGTACTGTTTTATCTAACACTTAACTAATTAATGCATCCATCTCTTATATTTTGTAGTATGTCGCACAAGGAATTTCAGGAATTCAGGGACCTTTTTATTCCGGAACAGGATGTGTTCATAGACGAAAAGTCATCTATGGTCTCTTCCCCAATTTTGTGAAAGTTGGAGAAACAAATGCTAAAACCATGATGAAGGGTAAGCAAATACGAAACACAAACCTCTCTTCGTGTGTATATTGAATGTATTAAGAATTTAAGATGGTGATCAACAAGACTTAGTTTGCTGGTTTCCTTTGATAGGTAAATCAGCTGATGAAGAATTATTTCATATGTTTGGGAAGGAATTTGCCAAATCAGCTGCTAATGCTTTGAATGGGAAGGCAGAGTGTCCGGACATGCTTACAACAACTATTGAGGCTGCATACCAAGTTGCTGGTGTTGACTATGAGTATGGCACGCATTGGGGTAACAAGGTTTGAATCCTCTGGTTTATATTTCTCTTTGATTGGTACTTGGATTTTGACCGGAAGGATGTCTGGTTTTTTTTTATTGTGATCAAAAGGATGTCTATTTTTTTTTTTATAATAATTAAAAAGAAAACTGGTACTTGGGTTTCATCAGTTTGGTACATGAATTTTAATCAAATCTGGGAATAAACCTGCCAAAATTCACGTAAATGGCCAATTTGGATAGAATAACCTTTCCAGAATAGTATAGGTACAAGCCTGTTTAATAGTTAAAATTGATGGTTTAAACTATTACAATTTTATGTCTCAAGATTTGAATTAGAATAGGAAAAAAGAAGGATTCGAGTTATGTTAAATGTTTTCCCACCTTTTCATTATTCTTGTTAAATACAATTCCCTCTTCCTATGATTCTCTCCATCCATTTTCCTTTTTGTTTAGGTGGGATGGATGTATGGATCCACAACTGAAGATGTCCTCACTGGGCTTTCAATCCATAACAAAGGTTGGAGATCCATTCTTTATGCACCCAAACCACCAGCCTTTCTAGGATGTGCGCCTACCGGTGGGCCTGCTTCAATGACCCAACAGAAAAGGTGGGCCACTGGCCTGCTTGAAATCCTCATCAGCAAAAACTGCCCCATATTTGGTACTCTCTTTGCGAACCTCCAGTTCAGGCAGTGCTTGGGCTACTTGTGGATCCTTTCATGGGGACTACGTTCAGTTCCTGAGCTATGTTATGCTGCTCTGCCAGCCTATAGTATCATCACCAACTCAAACTTCTTGCCCAAGGTGAGATATTCTTTTGATGCAAAGTAAGCTAAATTCAGTTCCCTACAGATTATATGGAATTACGACATATAGAAGCTGGCCAAATAGATTTCATACTCAGGAATATAGCAGATAGAAGTTCTAGTGGGGGCTCTATGCAGGCTCAATCGGGCCATCCAACAAGTTTTCTTTTCCTGAACAACATAGTTTTATTTTCTCTTCTGAACAGTATGTCTTCTTACTTCAAGCCGGGCACATCGTGCTCTATGAAATTCCCGCCTTTGAATGTTCATGCCTTGAGAAGAAAATTTGTAACCAAACACTGTATTATAAACAGATATAACTGCCTCTAACAAATTGCAGATATGGTGCATATATTTACACACACACTCACATACGTACGTACATACATATTAATAACCCTTATAACCATATATATGCTTTTTACTCTTCTGACAGTTATATATTTGTTGTAAATGCAGGATCAAGATCCAGCTTACTATATACCTTTAGCTGTTTTTGTGGTATACTCTATGTACACTTTATCAGAGTACCTTAGAACTGGTCTATCAATCCGAGCATGGTGGAATAACCAAAGAATGGGAAGAATAACAGCCATGAGTGCATTTTTTTTTGGAGTTGTTGGTGTCATACTCAAACTTTTGGGCATATCAGAGACAGTCTTTGAAGTAACACGAAAGGAGCAATCTACTTCAAGTGATGAAGGCACTGAAGATACTGAAGCCGGAAAATTCACCTTTGACCAGTCCCCAATTTTCATACCTCCCACAGCAGTTTTGCTTCTGCAATTAACAGCACTGGCCACCGCTTTGTTGGGGCTTCAATTACCAGCGCGTGATGGGGTGGGATCCGGCTCTTTGGAGACCATGTGCAGTGTTTTGTTGGTGGTATGCTTGTGGCCATTTTTGAAAGGTCTGTTTGGTTCAGGAAAGTATGGGATTCCTCTGTCTACCATATTTAAGTCTGCTGGTCTTGTACTGTTCATCTACACTTTGTGCAGATATTAGGATGGTAGCTTGTAATAGCACCACTCATCTACACTTTGTGCTACTGATAGTGCTGGCAATGGCTTCATTGGGTTTCCTACAACCCGCCCGCAGCGGTCAGGGCTAAGGCATATTAGAGGTTCATAATTTGTGTATGCTTGATTGTATGCCTCTAAGACATATGAGATTCTAAATTGAGAGAAAAGCTTCTGTTGATGTGGTATCTTGTAATAGTTAGTACCACCAGTAGTTTCAGCAGTTCACGAAGTTAACAAAAGTCGACAAATTGTTCATAAGGACATGTGAAGATGATGATTTTGTCCTCACTTATGTCATAATTACAATCTTGCTATCATTCTTTAAATTACAGTTTTGCTTCCCGTTTTTTAGAAATGACGATTTGTCCTCACTTACACCATAATTACAGTCTTGCCATCACCTTTTAAATTACAGTTTTACCACTCACTTTGTAGGTACAAGTCGACATACTGTTCATAAGGGTCTGCGAAAATAACGATTATGTCCTCACTTACGTCATAATTACAATCATGTCATAACTCTCTAAATTATAATTTTGCCTTCGCTTTTTGAAAAATGACAATTCCGCCCTCAGAGCATGTCCACCGGTGAGCAAAAAATCCAACCCCGGTTGGATCCACATAGGCAAAGCAACACAGCCCAAATTTTTTTGTTTCCACCCATAAAATGAGATAACTCATTTTCTAACCCAGGTCACTTTGTTGGGGAGATATCCAACTCAGGTTAGAGGAGAAGACTGACCCAGGCGAGATTGATCCACATCAGCCCAGCCCACGCTCGTGGCTTGCGTTGGCTTGCGTCAGCAATGAAGCCTCCACCAAGCGACGCGCCTGGAAGCTGCGTTTTGTGCACGGACGAACTGCAACGAAGGAAGACGCGCGTGTGATGACGACATGGAGACTGTGACAACGAACTGTGCGGAGCGACAGCGCGCGGAGGAGGCTGGAGTTGCGCTGCTTACTACTGTGAGTGCAGAGCGGTAGCGTACGGAGGAGGCTAGAGTGGCAGCGTGCGGAGGAGGCTGGAGCGACAGCGTGTGGAGGAGGCTGGAGTTGTGCTGCTTGCTGCTGTGCATGCGGAGCGGTAGCGTGCGAAGGTGGGTGGTCGCCGTCGGCAGCCCAGAAAAGAAATATGGGTGCCCAGAGAAGAAAGTTTAAGGTTTTTTCTTTTTTTGATTTATAATTTTATAGAAAAAATCTATAAAAATAAATAAATGTATACAGTGTGAATTGATAGCTAATTTTACATATGCCTAGTTAATTTAGATTGTGTTTTTCATTAGATAATATCAAATAAAAGTATTTTTTAAACTTGACTTGTTACTTAAATGTCATGAAATAAAAACATTAATTTGAATATGTCATATAATATATATAAATTACTATTTATTTATACATAAAACGATTAATTGCATTTAAAAATGTACTTTAAAATTTAATAAACAGTCATTGCCACGTGGCAGCAATCTCACATTTTAAACGGGTGGAAACTGCTGCCCAGTCACAGTGACCCAGAGTGACCCAGGTCACTGTATTCATTCTAACTCAACGGGTGAACTTGCTCTCATTTACATCATAATTACAATTCTGCCATCATTTTTTAAATTACAATTTTACTCTTTGTTTTTTTGTTAATTTACGCTACTGTCATCCAATAATTTTGTAATTATTTTTTTTTTAAACTTTTTTTTAAGTAATTTATAAACTATCACTCTCTCTCTCAGCAAAGTAAGTACCTACTATCAAGTGGATGTCCAGTATGACCATTGTGTCACTAAAAGAATGTAAACCTTAATGAGGTTGATTACTTCTTTTTGAATAACATAATGCAGCAAACCTTAATGACATTGGTATTCAGTATATGACAGTGGCTAGTCGAGCTTTTTCTATTTCCCAAGCGCTACTCATGCTCCCTTTTTCTACAAATACGAGTCCTATCAAAAGGCGAAAATTCTTCCCTCACCATATGACGTGGCATACTGACAGTCACCAGTTTTAGTCAAATATCTTAATTTGACCAACTATGTTGGATGTCTGTGAACGTTAGAATACCGGTAAAAAACTGTATTTTTGAGCGAAATGATGAAAACATTTAAACGATTTAATCTTAATCATTTATAACGATTTATATATTTAATTATTATATTTTTATATTAATTTTTTATAATTCTGACCATCCATGTATATACGAAGATACACCTCGTTTGTTGAAGATGCTCTCGTGAAATGACTGGTAAACCCAAAGATTTCCACCATGCCTCGTTGAATCTGTCAATCCGATACCCAAACCCAAATCACCTCTTTCCCATTCCGAGTCTACCTCTTCGGCGAATTCACCGTGCCGGGGCTGATCTCCACCTCTATCTGGTCATCCCTCGAATGCCCGCTCAACCACGCGTGCAACTACTCAGCCCTCTACCTCGACTCCGACCTCATACTCAACGAGGACATTGCCAAGCTGGCCGCCACCCCTCTCGGGCCACATGGCGTCCTCGCCTCGTCGGAGTACTACAACGCCAACTTCACCATCTACTTCACGCTGACATTTTGGGCCAACCCAACTCTCTCCTTAACCTTCAAGGGTTGCGACGCTTGCTACTTCAACACCGGCGTCGTGTTCATAAACCTCGACCGGTGGCGGGAAAGCAGTACACCAACCGGATCGTCGAGTGGATGGAGCTTCAGAAGAGAATGAGGATCTACGAGCTTGGTTCGATTCTTTGCCTCAGAATTTCATTATTGTAATTCTGTGTATAATTACATTGGAACCTGAAAGAGATGGACTTCTGCCTGCAGATGCTTGGAAGATGATAATGGCATAATGCATTGGAACTTACAAAGGACGACGACATGATGATTTTCACTTAATAATTTTTTAATAATTCTTTTTTTCTTATTTGTAATTACTTTTATACCCATTCTAGATAATGTGGTACAATTTGGTTAGTGGGTTATATGCAAGGTGAATCCTTGTGAACCAACTATATCTAGCAAATAAAATTTTGAAAAATCGGCCGTTGGATGTGATCGGTATAGTGAAATACAGTTAATTTTGAAAATTCACATATTTTCGATAATATTTAGACCCCGATCAAGACGGTCAACCTTTTTTACTTTTATGTTTCCTTATGGAGTGCCCTATCGTCATGAGGTAAATTTTCCTAAATTTTTATATGGGCTGCTACATCTCATCTATGTGAGACTGTGTAGGTGGAAGAATCAACCAAAAAAAGTCATAAAGGAATAAGTAAGAGCGTTTTTGTGTAATAAGTGATGTTGATTTGGGGTTGACAGCGTCGATCGAGACCCAAACTCTAATGAAAATAAGTGAATTTTTTTCTGTGACCATATTTAAGTATACTTATCACATCAGACGACCAGATTTTCATTTTGTGAATTTTAGTTATTGGAAAACAATGTGTCTATTAATGAGGTATAATTTGGTTAGCGAGTTATATGTAAGTGTACATTCTTGTAAACCAACTATATATAGCAAATTGTTCTAGGATATTCTCTATGTGTGCCTTGGCCTTATACCAATAGGATATGTAGTTAGACTAGATCTATGTATTCATATCCTTACCATATTGGTATTGTGTAATTCCCTATATAAATGGCTCATATCAATGAATAAGATGATGATTTCTTGCTATCTCTTTGTCTCTACACTTTATCCTTCATCACGTTATCATGCACTTTGTTCTAACCCTAGAGCCAATAGCCCACCATTTTTTTTCTAAACCCTAAAATCGGGCAGCCTTGTTTTTCCCGATTTCCGACCAAAATTCCGACTGTCCTCCACCGGAATTTTATATCCCCAGAAAGCTCTCTCCATCCCGGATCCAACGCCGCCGGTCTCACCCTGAGAACCGGCCGGAAAGTCTCCGAACCGGTCGCCGGAAGATTTCAGACCGCCGCCGCTACCGACCACCGGTTCACCACCTTCCTTGCTCCGATCAACCTGAAATTTTGACAACAGCTTCCCCATCCAGAACTGCTCCTCCTATCAAATTTTCAGCCCCAAATTCAAAGTATAAGTAGGCGAAACGTTATTTCTCATCTCGGCAGCCTCTAGAAAGGTATGTTTTTTGAAACCTTAAACTTTTCCAAGTTCAATAACTCGGGGAGGATAAAATCTTTTCCTCCCTTCTCCATCTCCATTCTATGCTTGGGATTTTGTGCGTGCAGGTACCCAAATCCCGGAATTTTATTCGCGGGTCAAGAGTGTGTTTGATCACTCTTGTTTCTTTGCCGGGTTGTGTTTGATCAACCCCGACCTTTCACCGGATTGTGTTTGATCAATCCGAGGTTTTTTCCGAATTGTGTTTGATCAATTCGCGGCTTTTTCGGATTGTGTATGATCAATCCGAAGGACAAACCATTAAAAGCATCGTTTGTGACCTCTATCGAGTCTCATAACAGCTTGGTTTTGTATGCAAGAGCAATGTAACATTCTGCTCCTTTGAGTTTTGACGTATTAGATGTCTAAGGCGGATCTTCGCTTGGTATCTGTGGAACCTTTCATTGGAAAGGATTAAACCACATGTTTTGACCCCCAGGCTAACAAGCCTAGATGCCGAGATTTCACATCTCATGCGCTCAAAGTCTTTGACGCGCCACATTGACAAAAGCCTTCAATGGCAATCTGTGCAAAAAATAATGACCATAAAGTACTGTGGAATGCACTCATGGAGCGTTTCTCGAAACGTTCATATAACTCTACTTGTTGAGTTATTAGTCAAGTGGATTGCTTACCACCTTAATTG